>NC_133658.1:471073022-471373022 GCF_037893015.1 Macrotis lagotis | reverse complement strand
CTTAATGTTGATGTAGCCAGGTCCTGCACAATTCTTGTGACTCCTTGATATCTAAATTGTTTCTTTCTGGCTGCATGCATGATTTTCTGTTTTATCTGATAGCTCTGGAATTGACCACAACATTCCTTCATGTTTTCATTTTGGGATCCCTTTCCAGAAGGTATCAATGTATTCTTTCAACAACTACTTTGCCCTCTGTTCCATGATATCAGGACAGTTTTCCATCACTAAATCTTGTAATATTATGTCCAGACATTTTTCCTTTTCAGTGTTTTCAGGAAGTCTAATGATTCTTAATTTGTCTCTGCTATTTTTGAGATCAGTGGTTTTGCCAGTGAAGTATTTTACTTTTTCTTCTATTTTATTGGTTTTTGGTTTTGTTTAACATATTTTTGTTGTCTCATGAAGTCATCAGTTTTCATAGTTTCCAATTTATTAGAATTTTCTTCATTTGCCTCTATTTTTGAAGGAGTTTCCATTTGTCCCAATTGTGGTTTTGAGAGAATTATTTTCTTTTTTTCATTTGCCCAGTTCAGGATTTGAGAGAATTATATTCTTTTTGTATTTGTCCAATTTTACTTTCCAAGGATTTGTTTTCTTTTTGTAAGATGCTAATTGTCTCTTGCAAGTTTGCAATTTTTTCTTGAGCTTCTTTTACGAATTAGTCCAATTGATTTTTAAAGTCCTTCCTAATTTCTTCTAGGAAGTCTTTCTGGGCTAGTGGTCAATTCATATTCTCTTCAGAAGTTCTATATTTCTCTGGGTTAGGAACTGCTCTGCAAAGTAGTTTTCAATTGGCCTTCCTTCCTGCTGGCCTTTATTCATTTTCCTAAGATACTGTGGTGGGTGAGGGGCTGGTTTACAGCGGTGTGGTGTTGAAAACCCTAGCGGCTTTTGTCACTGAGTTTAGTAACTCCAAGTGTACCAGGCAGATGGGGTGCTGGTTACTTTCTCTGGAGTGTTTGTGACCTTGATTTGAGGCCTTGTCCCTAGGCCTGGAAGGGGTGGGGTGAGCAGCAGGATCTGAATTATCTTTGAACAATGTGGCCTGGGCCCTAAAGTGAGAATCTTCATCTCCCTATTGATCCGAGGGAGCTCTGTTGCTGGCACCTGAGCTTGGGGGGTGGGGGTTGGGGGAGGGCTATTACTCTGTTCTGTGAAGATGGCTCCACTGAAAGTATGGAGCTCATGTCCCCAAGTAGAGTGGATCGATGCCCAACTGTACTCTGCAACTTTCTGTGCTGTAGCCTGCCCTACAGCTCTGATGGGCTCCCCAGTGTCCTGCTCCCATAGCCAAATCATCCACAGGTAAGTTCAGTCCTCTGGCTTCACCCCACCCCTACTGGCTCTCTGCTCTCTGCTCCTGGCTCCCTGGTCACCCATAATCCCCAGTGACAGACCTTGTTGATAAATGTTCTTCTAGCTTCTCTTTCTGGGTTTTGTCAATCAAATTTCTGTTAAGAGGTTTCTTTCATATTATTTCTGCAGGGAAACAAGGATACCTTAGCACAATGCCTATCTTCTCTCCTCCATCTTGGCCAGAAGTCTTTGTGTATGTTTTTTTTACAGAGAAAGGGATATTAAGTATAGCTAGAAGGAGATTACTATGTTACAACTCTATATGTTTTCATAGAAACAAGACATCAAAAATTAGCTTTAGAAATCAGCAAACAGAAACTCTGCCATAAACATTGGCATTATATTAAAAATATGTCAAATCCAGTAGAGATTGTAGGTAAAATACATAGTCATAAAAAACTTTCAATTTTTAATATACTGTCTTCATAATACAGTTGAGAACTTAGTATATTATTTCAAGATTTAATATTATAAATATAAGAAAATTACAGTGTCTAAGACAGAAAATAATCACTATTATATTCCAAAGCAACGCTGTTAAGAAAGCTAATCTGCAATGCTTTAACTTTTCCAATAACTGCATTACCTACCAAATTTGTAAACCAACCATATGGCATTTCTCATTTGAGATACTGTACCTTACATATATAAAAGTCAATCCTCAACATTTGAGTGTTCAGATTCCTTGATTTCAGTTTCCTTGATGTTATTAGCTACTCATTTTACCTTTCACTTTAGCCATCATGCACATTTATGCCTATGTATAATAGAGAAAATAAGAAACAAGATGCTCACAAATTTGTGGAATAGTTGATATACTATTTACTATTTAGGTGTTTTACTAGTCTTTTTTTCATGATACCATTATAGAGTAAGGCACTGTGCATTACTTGCATGTTTCAATATTTTCCTTTAAAACTCAAGTTTTTTTATGTGTTCATGTCCCCAAAGTGAGTGCAAATTCTTTGACCTCAAAGTCAAAGAATGCAAAATAAGTGATGTGAATTACTGAACAAAATAAACTGTTAGATAAACATTGTTCCTGAATGTCTTCAGAAGCTGTTAGCAGGAAATTTGGCATTGACAATTTAATGATTGGTTATGTCCACCAAAAGGAGGAAAGTGTTTGAAGCTGGTGTGACCTTCAGGATATTCAAAATCATTTACCAGCTGTGATGGTCTATATTGGAGGTGAAGTTGGAGAAGACAATCTCAACATCTTTCAAGAACAATGACTAAAATTCCAACAAGCTTCTCCCTTAGTTTTCAAGAGGCAGGCAAGATAGAAAGGTGTAGAGCAATATAGTATGCTGTACAATATCTTCACTTTATTATTCAACCCAAAAGAAGTATTAATATTCAGGTTAAATATGTTTTGGTTATAAGAATTTTATTTGTACTTTGGTATTTATGGTATGTCATATTTCCTTTCTTATAAAAAGTAAATATTGTTTCATATCAATGTTTTCTTATTGAGATATTATTTCAAAAGGTCACAGAATTCTAGAGAATTATTAATGAGAAAAATGTTTTGGTGTTACCAATTTTATTTTGTGTACTCTATTTTATGTGATAAGAAATTGCATATTATAAAAAGTAATGCTTTGAGATAAAGAATTGTGTATATAAAATTTTATTTTCAACAATCTCTAATAAAAGATTATAGTTTTTGTTGTACATGAGAACCTAATTCCCTATTCAATGTTCAATATAATATCATTCATTTTTTCAAATTTTCACAGTTTTCTAGTAATGTAGCCTTCCAATAACATTGAAGATTGATTGTTTTCAAGTGCATACTCATACATGCCTGTATGTTTGAAATTTATGATCCAGTACGCTAGGCTTTTTAACTTCCAAAACTTAAATCCAGTATTAATCAGAATAACACAGGATTCACATTACATATATATACATAGATCTTCTAGACTCAACTGAGCAGTAGATCAACCCTGCAGCCAAGATGTCAGATCTTGAAGATCTTCTTAGCATCTAATTTTATCTGTAAAAATGTGGAATTGTGGATTTGCAAAATATAACTTTTAATGTTTCATCGAGTTATATATCTCTGATTACATACTCACATATACACAAACACAAACATGCTTCCCCTCTCCCAATATTATCTAAAGAGATAAATAAACGTTGATTAAATAATTCATAATTCTGCCAAAGAAATAAGATGGTTCAATGATAGAACTTCCAATGTAACATAATTATATTGTTTTTGACTTAGTACATTGACAGGTTACCAGTAAAAGATCACATGTAGTTTCCCTAATATTCATTCCTTTAAATGTTTAAACAAAGTTCATATTAATATTTATACTCCTCTCAAAAGCTGTATGTTTTGATAGCTTCGTTCTGAAGTGGTCAATAACATCCAGATAAACATTTATTCTTTTGAATTTGAATTTATGTCATAATTATACAATTTGACCTCAAGCTAGAGCTACAATTCAGTACTATGTCTTATAGTTATCATACCAAATGAAACCTTTATGATGCTTTTCCATTTTGCAATTCAAATTGTAATCTGTTTATGATCTCTGATTGTGCAAGTTAAGTTTAATTAAATCTTTTTTTATTCAGGAAAGATTACATTTTCTGTGAGAGTTTCTTCTTGCAGTAGCAAGGTCAATATAAACAATTAAAATAATTTGTAGCTGAGCAGTCTGAAAATGTGATTTGAAGAGCTGTTTATAGAATTCTATTTTGAGGGTCCCCAGTGGTTAATTTGTGAAACTCATTTATGAAAACTCCAAGCTTCACAGACAGAGACTATTCATTTCTTATAATAGGCAAGCAAGAAATAGGTATTGAAAGGAAAAATACTCACAAATTCAGCAATTAAGTCACTTTTCATGTTCCTATGAGATTTTTAGAATTTCAGAGTATCCAAACTTGTATTCTCTTTCTCTGCTAAATGAACATTCAGTATTTACTTGAAAAAGGAAAATATGTTTTAGCATCATTTGAACCCATTTTGAATGTATGCTAGAGAAAAACATACTCATTACCTCTGTCTGGAATAAATCTGCAGATTGTTAAAATTTATAATTAGGTGTTCTATGGAAGGAAACATTACTATATTTAGTTTTTCATCTTATGAGAAAAGTTATATATAATAGACCTTTAGGAAAAACTGACTGAGAATAGAAAGAAATCTCTTCTATTTTTCCTTTTCTCAGTGATATATGTCACCTATACAAATTTTGATTATGTAATTGTGCATGAAAAATCTCACAAAGATAGAAAAGTAGAAATATTAAATATATCATTTCCAAATCACAACACAAAAAAGGTTTTATTCAATAAAAGTCCATGCAAAGATTAACAAATAATCAGAAGTTAAATAATCTACTTCTAAAGACTGAGTGACCCATGGGACAAATCATAGAACAATCAATATTTCATTAAAGAGAATGATGAGTGAAAAAACATACCAAAATTTATGGGATGCAACCAAAAAGAGTAATAAGGGGAGAAATAGATACAATTCTAAATGCTTACATCGATAAAATAAAAGAGTCATCATTAATTAGTTATGCAACTTTAAAAAAAATCAGAAAAAAACAAATTAAAATATCCAAATAAATACAAATTTGAAATCTTGAAAAAAATTAAAAGGATTTCAAAAATTTTAAAAAGGAACTAAAAATAAAGTTAAAAGTTGTTTTTTGAAAAAGTCAATAAAATATATAAGTCATTGGTTAATTTTATTCATAAAATAGAAAGAAGACAAACCACCAGTTTCAAAAATGAACAGGTAAATTCACAAGCAATGATGAAATTAAAGATATTATTAGGAAATATTTTTAATCAATTATATGGTAAAAATTTAAGTGGGTGATTTTTTAAAAAAATATTGCACTGATTAACAGAAGAGCAAAAGAGATTACTCAGTTAACCATGCCTTGGAAAAAATAAATTTGAACTAGCCATTGATGAGCTAAGAAAAAACATCCCAGTACCAGAAGGAAGGCTTCAGATAGAAACTTGAGATATGTATATACTTGGAAGCATTTCAAGAACAAAAACTACCTCACCTCTCTTATTATTTTCTTAAGGTGGTTCTGAATTCCAAGATCCAGGACTAGGAAACAATTAACTATTAATAAAATAATAAGGTCAATCAACTTAACTGAGGGGAGATATTCATCATATGGAAAGCAGTCAGAAAGAATTATGGAAATAGATCAGGTCTAGTGGGACCTCTGCTTCAAGTGGGTAAGCTATTGGGGTCACAAAGAGAATGAGGTAATCAGTTCAACAGGTAAAATGTGATCCTTTTTTAAAGAATGTTATGATCTGGGTCTAGCAGAACTTGAAATTAAGGGAAGCAAATGAAATGCCTGATCTAGGGCCCAGTGAAAATTCATGATGCAAAGGAAAGGAAAATTCCTAGTCATTTGAAGAGTAGTTTGATAATGGGAAAATGTCATGTTTTCGGAGGCTGAAAGACTGGGTTCTTTGAGTGAAAAGCTAGATTTTAATTCCTAGGTTGCTCAAAGGTTAACAGGTTACTACAAAGTATTCATAAATTACTAAAAGTTCAGAAAAGTTGATAGCAAAGACATTTAAGAAATCAAAAAAAGGAAGCTGATATCCTGGCATGCAAGTGAATTCAATTTCAATGAGATAGTGTTTTGCAAAGTCATATATTTCATTTTCTCCTTCGGAACCATCTGCGTATGGTGACCAGATATGGATCAATTTAACCTGGAATGACACTAGCAACAGTTAAAAATGAATGCAGTTGGGCTATGCAGATGCTACATAACTAGCTTCCTATCTTTCCTTTCCTTTCTTTTCTTTTTTTTTCTTTTACATTTTTCCTTTCCTTTCTTTTCTTTTCCTTTCTTTACTTTTTCTTTTCTTTCATTTTTTCTTTCTCTTTTTTCTCTCCTCTCTCCCTCTCCTAATTTTTCCCTTCTCTTATACTTGTGGATGTTCTTCTCAAAAGGCCAGTAAAATTTCTTGGCCTTTTGCAGGCCCAAATCATGCTGACTCTCCTAGATTGGTCAACAATGGGTCTCAGACCAAGCTTATTTGGTCATTTTTGAGCTCTGATTTGTTCACAGTAAATTCAAATAACAAATGTTTCACTTTTGACCAGAAACTCTGAGGTTTTCACATATTAATTTTTTTTTGGACTTTCCAAAGGAGAGGCTCCTTGCCTCTTTTCTTTCTCATGTGTCTTATTCACTGAGATACCCACTTACCTTCCTAACAAGGGTTTTCTTGTCCTTTCTTATTTGGAAGTGATCATTTTTTGCTTCATTGCCTTTCCCCCACTATGTAGTCAGAGATGGTAAAGTAAAGTAAAGTAAGTTATAATCTCATTTGGAGGTAGGTGGTGGTAACAAAAGGATTAGTTGAAGAGTTGTGGTGAAAATTGTGGAGAGAAGACAGAACTTGTATTAAGGTCTCCTGAACTTCCCTCATAAATAATATGAAACAAACCTCTTAATGGAAGACATATGGACAAAACCCAGAAAGAGAAGCCAGGAAAAGAACATTTACCTCAAGGTCTGTCTTTGGGGATCGGGGGTGTGGTGAGTGCAGAGTGCAAACTGCCAGTGGGGGAAGGGTGAGAGCCAGACTAATCTAAGATCAGCCCCTGGGTCTTTCACTGTAAGAACCATTTTGCTCTGAGAAACAAAAAGAGAGTGGAGACATAGCCATGGGACTGACAGTCTGGGACTTAAAGGAAGTGTTGCAGGGTAAGTTCCAACCTCTAGCATCCCCTACTGGCAGGGAGGAGATATTAAATTCAGTAAGAAAAGCTTCCAATGCCACCTACTCAGTGAGCATAGTTTCTAGCAACCCCTACTAGCCTGGTAGAGATATTATACTCAGTGAGTAAAGCCTCTAGGAATCTTAATACCAAACCACTTTGAACCAGCCCTTCCCCCAATACGAGATCTTAGGAAACTGAAGAAAGGTAAGCAGAAAGAGGGGACCATAGAAAAATTCCTAGAAGGAAAAGACTCTAATTAAGAAAGATGCAGAACCCATGAGAAGAATATGATTCAATCTCCTGTTCCAAAAGACTTCCTTGAAGAAATCAAGAAGGAGTTTAAAACTCAATTGGAAAATTTTGGAAAAGGAACCCAAGAAAAGATTGATAAGTCACAACAAGAAAACAAATCCTTGAAAAATACAACTGGACAAATGCAAAAAGAAAATAATTCTCTCAAAACCTCAAATGAACAAAGGAAAATTATTACAAAAATAGAATTGACCAACTAGAAAATGAGTTGCAAAAGGTAAATGAAGGAAATTCTTCCCTAAAAAAATAATGGAGTCTATGGAAACCAATGACTTCGTAAGACCAAAATAATTTGTTCAATAAATTGAAAAAAATAGAATAAAATGTTAAATACCTCATCAACAAAGTCATTGACCTCAATAATAGATAACCTAAAAATTAATGGTTTTCCTGAAAACACTGAAGAGAAAAAAAAGCATGGAATCAATATAACAGGATTTAGTGATGGAAAACTGCACTGATATCATGGAACCAGAGGGCAAAATATTTAATGAAAAAATATATCAATCCCCTCTGAAAATTGATCCCACAATGAAAACACCAAATTCCAGAAATATCAGATAAAAGAGGAAATTCTGCAAGCAGTCAGAAAGAAACAATTTGCATATCAGGGAGCCACAGTAAGGATTGTGCAAGAACTATCTACTTAAAGATTAAGGGACTGAAAGGCCTGGAATGCAACATTCTGAAAAGCAAAAGAGCTTGGAATGCAGCCAAGAATCCATCAATTGGCAAAATTAAATCTTCTCTTCAAGGGCAAAAGATAGACATTTAACAAAATCGGGGACCTCCAACTTTTCCTGATGGAAAGACCAGAGCATAAAAAAAGAAATCAGGAGTTCAAACAGAAGACTCAAGAGACATATGAAAGGAAAAATAGCAAAAGAGGGGGGATGGATTGTTATGAAAATTGTAACTCAATTAGAGATAATTAAATTAGCCAGCAGAGATGGATACACGTGTCTTATTCAAGAAAATGTTATCCAATAAGATGAAACTGGATATATACTTACCTGAGAGAAAGACTCTAATAACCCTAAATAATTCTAATTCTAATAGACAGAAGTGATGGACACTCATGACTATTCTTGACTCAGATAGAATGATTTAAAAATAATGTCTCCTTAAAAAGGAGGACAGTAAAGAGATGGGAGGATGGAGGAGACTGAATGTGGTAAATCTCATTAAGGTAAGAGGTACAAAGGACTTATAGCAATACAGGGGAAGGATTTGAAAACCACCTGAATCTTATGCTCATCAGATTGGTTTAAAATTAACATACAAACAGTCAGTTAAGAAACTTATCTTACCTTTTAAGTGTTAAAAGGGGAAAATGGGAGGGGGTGGATATAGTAGTGCAAACACACTGAAGGTGGTGGTATTCAGAAACAAAATACTGGGGAATATGAATAATGGGAAAAGGGGGGAAAAATACAAACAGAGAGAAGATAACATGGACAACAATGAAGATTTAGTATTTATAACTTTGAATGTGAATGTGATGAACTATTCCATAAAACTAAAAAAGACAAGCCATTCCCTATGTCACAAATGGTCAAAGGATATGCAAAGGCAATTTACAGATGAGGAAAGCTAAGCAATCCATAGTCATATGAAATTTGTTCTAAATAACTTCTTATTAAAAACTGCAAATTAAAGTATCTTTGAGGTATCACTTCATATCTCTCAGATTAGCCAATATGACCAGAAAATAAAATAATCAATGTTGGAAGGAATGTGGGAAATCTGGGGTACTAATACATTGTTTGTGGCACTGTGAACTCATCCAAAATTTCTGGAGAGAAATTTGGAATTATGCACAGAAGACAACAAAAATATGCATACCCCTTGATCCAGCAATAGCACTAGTGGGTTTATGCCCTGCAGAGATTATTGAAAAGGTTAAAAACATCACCTGTACAAAAATGTTCATAGCAGCTCTGTCATGGCAAATAAATAGAAACTGAGGGAAGGTCCACCATTTGGGGAATGGCTCAAGAAACTGGTATATATAATAGAACTTCTGTCCTATTAGAAACCAGGAGGGATGGGAATTCAGGGAAGCCTGGAAGGATTTGCATGAACTGATGCTGAGTGGGGTAAGCAGAACTAGAAGAACATTGTATACCCTAACAGCAACATAGGAGTGATAATCAAACTTAATGGACTTGCTCATACCAACAGGGCAACAATGAGGCACAATTATGGGATATCTGTGAAGGATAATGCCATCTGCATCCTGAAAAAGAATTTTGGACTTTGAACAAAGACCAAAAACTATTACCTTAAATTTAAAAAAAAGTTGTTTTATTTTGTAATTCTGCTATATCTTATACTATATATGTTTTTTCATTAAGGATATGACTTCTCTCTCATCACATTCAACTCGAATCAATGCATACTATGGGAATGATGTAAAGACTAACAAACTACCTTCTGTGGGGGAGGGAAGCAAGATTGGGGGGAAAATGTAAAACATAAAATAAATAAACTTTTATAAAATTAAAAAAGGTTTAGTTGGAAAAGTGGAAGTCCCTACTTCCATAATCTCAATCTTGGTCATGATCTGCATTTCAAGCTAGGATATTCAAGAATTTAAAACCTGTAATCCTCTAGGATGCAGAGCTCTTATCTCTGAGTCATCTTATGGTGATTTCCCAGTTTGATTGCATTTCAGTCAGTAAACTGCTCTCCCAAAACATTTATAGAACAAATGATCTCTTCCTGTCACATATGGCTATGAGGAGTAAGTTCTTATGTAGTTACCTTCCCCTTATTTCTGATGGTCAAAAGTGTACTCTAAATTGTTCTTTCATGGAGAATACTTAAAGTATTCTTTAAAAAAGCATAATTTGGGGTGGCTAGGTGGCACAGTGGATAGAGCACTGGCTCTGGAGTCAGGAGTACATGAGTTCAAATTTGGCCTCAGACACTTAATAATTACCTAGCTGTGTGGCCATGAGTAAGCCACTTAACCCCATTGCCTTGAAAAAACCTAAAAAAAGAAAAGAAAGCATAATTTTCTATTGTTATTATGAGGGGCCTTAGGAATAGCAGATAAATGAGGGTGAGGAAAGTTGATGTTATGAATACAATGCCTCCTAAAAGCTACAGTGGGTGCCCTCACTTTCTAATACTCAAACAGAATGTTTGGGTCCTAGAGCAAATTTCAACTTGACTTGATACCTTTTCTAAAGTTTTTGCTGTTGTTTTTAATTGGTTTTTTTTGTTTCTTTGTTTTGAGCAATGTTCAATTACCCAATTTACAAATCTTTAAGAAAACTATTTAGAAAAAAATTCTTAAAGACAATTATACAGTTATTCTTATCTCAGAGGTGTCACCAAATAATAAGCTTCCATCAACTGCCCCTTGGAGTCAGTAAGAATTCTGTCTTTAGTCTTTATCTCAGAATTTGGTCAGCAATCAACCTGACAAATAACTGAAAACACCTGTTGAGATGTTCCAGTTTACCCACTCTCCTGAAGAACTAAGGTGTCTTGCAATAGCATAGAAAGAGTTGGTTCCCTTATATATAAAAACGGTGTTGGTGATGCCATCCTTGACGGAGATTGCCAGGTTTTTGTAGAAGAGGATGTTTCAGTTCCCAGGTCCTCAAGGCTGAAGGTAGAGTATCAGTAGTCTAATGAGGTCCCAAAATTTCAGAGAGGGGATGCAAGACTTCTATATTTTTTACTGGGAAGATATTCTGTGGAAAAGACAATGTAGGGAGCAGTGTTGTGTGGTTCAAATAAAATAATGAATACAAAACAATTTACAAACTCTAAAATGATATATACATGTTGCTATTATTATTATTATTATTATTATTATTATTATTAGCTTCTATTTACCAGAACTTCAATCTTGTGTTGACTTCATTCCTTAAATCTCCTACTACCTTTCTATTGAGGATGAACAATGTTTACAAGGCAAGTGTATACTGGCAAGATTTTTTTAATATGGCGGTGGGGAGGCATGCTTTTATGTTTTATTGATATTTAAAATTTTTTATCAATTCTCAATTGTTGCTGATTTGTGGATTACCTTTGTGAAAAACTCTTTGAAATGTAACAATTGACTTTCAAGAATACCATTGTTTATAACGATTCAGAATGCCACCATTGAGTAAAAGGAAACATGAAAATTACACCACAATAGGAAAACTCACCAGTTTTATTGAGAGCCTACACTCACAAATGGAGAGCAATCAAGGAGAAAGAGGAAACAAGGTCAGGTTTTCTATGTTCTCAGCACCAGAATGGTGAGATAATCAGTCTTCCCTTGTCTTTCTTTCTTTTATCTTTTCTAGTCTTCCCTTTTCCCATATAAATTCTGGTAGGTTTTATATGATTCTCATCCTGAGCAGAACTAATCATTGGGTAGGTAGAGCAAAGAGCTTGAACCTGAGGATTAGGGCTAATTTACAGAGGGGAAAGGGGTGTCAAAAATGGCCACTGCTCTGTGTCCTAAGTCCTCTCTTTCCTACCTTGGAAAAAATACAACTCTCAAGTTACAGAGAACTTTACAAAGTCTGTTAGACTTATGTTTTGGAGCCTTTTGAAAGCTTGTCTCATTTAACTGGTGCTACAGTGCTACAGTGGGTGGGTGAGTACTGAATAAGGTGACAGGAGTTGAAAGAAATAATAAAAGAAGGAATTTATATGTTTATTTAAATATAAGAAAAATACACATGATGTTCTAGTCACATGGGCACTCTAAGGAAGAAAAATTCACACACCTTCATTCAACTAGGATTAAAAACTGGAGACCTTCCATTGAAGGGAACAAGGAAAGATAAGTAAATGATATCTGAATTATTTTCTGCATAACTGAAATGGAGGCTATGGGGTTTTGTTTAATAATATTAATTTTGATTGGAATATAACATAAGTGATGAGATACAGTTAAAAATAAATATTAGAGGAAGACTATGAAGGATTTTGAAGAATACAGATAAGGATTTCCTAAGGGGTTCTGGTGTTGAATAAATCATTGAATGTTAAAAGTTTTGATCATTTGTCCAAGTACTAAATACAGACCCAAATTCATTTCTGGTTATAGAGCCTTTCGGCTCCACTAAACTCAATGTTTCTAATTTTCCCCGTGTGTGCTCTATATTTACACCTAAACAACTTGACTTGTAGGGCATTTGCCACCTAGAAAGTCCTCCTAATTCCCATCCACACCATTATTTCATCCATTTGCTTCATGAGCTTCTTCAAGGATCATTTTTCTGCTATATTTTTCCTGATAAATCATACACTTAAATTTCCTAAACATTTTCTGTAAGACAACTTACAAAGAATTGAGAATTTTTGATTGTTTGACCAGGAGTCCATATATTGTTTGTTTCTCATTCCATTTAGCATCTTTAGGAAGAATTTTAATGATCTAAAGTGTATGCAGAGAAATGCCACCAGAACGTTGTCTATAACAAATGTGATAATATTTCTAAAGATCTTAGTTTAGTGACAAGTGCCTAATTGGTATTAAATATATGTGTTTCATATATATATATATATATATATATATATATATATATATATATAAAATAAATGCTTATATATGTATGTCTCTATATGCCTGTGTGAGGTCCTTTTCTTCCTTCTCCCAAAATAGAGCAGTAAGCTTCCACAACTTTTAAAAACTCAATGTGTGCTACTATTATTATTAGCTAATATTGTTATTATAAACCATTTATTATTAATATTATTATTATTTAATCTATATCTGTTCCTCTTTTCATCAGTAAAAATCATTTTATGTTTCTTTGAGAGATGTTAAATTTCACTGCAGTAGTCTTTGCTATATCTTAAAGATCATTGTTTTGCAAATACAGTTTAATTATAAATTTAATAAATCATTACTCTTTGAACTTTCTGAAGAATTATTTATTAGCTTTTTTGTTATTGGCTTAACTTTACATTTTAAATTAAATAGAAGTAGAATGTCATTGAAAAAGGTCTTACTTTTAAAAATAATGTAACTATTCTTTCTCTTCCCTAAAATGTTAATTTCCACATTAAAAATTCATAAGATTATGGTTCTCTTTCATTTTTATTTGACAGTGTACTTGTAATAATCATTATGTATGTTCATAAACATTTGATACATATTAACAGGATTAAACATATTTCCCTATATAATGTACTTGAAATGAATACATGAAAATATTAATATTTGAAGGAATCAGAATGAAGCTAATTTACATTTTTCCTAATGTAGAATTGAATATATTTCTAGAAATTCCTCTATGAAATATTTAATGACTTATGGAATATTCTTTTTTTGTAAAAAAATAAAGGCAACTTCTTGTATAGTGAATTCTAGGCTCTGATTGTGGTCAGCTAGATGACATACTGAGTAGAGTCCTGGTCCTGAAGTCAAGAGAACCTAACTTCAAATGTGACTTCAGACACCAGCTGTGTGACCTTGTGCAACTACTACCTTATAGCCTTCTCTAGTCATCTTGATTCATATCTGGCCAATGGACCCAGATAGCTCTAGAGGAGAAAGTGAGGCTGATGAGGTAGCACAGCCCACCCTCACTCTTACTCATTTCATGTGCTTGTAATGGCATCACTTACCTGATGTCATCGTATTCTTCTAGAACAGAGGACAAGCCTAACCTTGGAACTCAGAGCTACATTAATATTTCCCATTGAGTAATATCATTCACAAATGCAGAGCTATTCTGAAGTAACTTTGCTTGAGTGGCTCTCTGCAGGCAGCAGGAAGGGCAGGGTGGTTATTCTGGAAAGGTCAGTTTTTAAGAACAGTAATTTTGTATCTTTTTGGTGCTAATCTAATTTTCTCATAATAAGTATGAAGCAGCAGCAGTCAAGCTCATACATCCCATCTCCTCATAATTGCATGATCCAATCAAAATTCCTTTGCCTTTAAATGGAAGACACTCATTCCTGTTTTTAAAAGCAATTCTCAGTTTGACTGCTGACTTGGCCCAATAGTATACCCACCAATAAATGCTCTCTTGCTGTGTTAATAAAACCCTTTTAGATTTCCTCCTCCTGAGTTTTGCCTCTTTAATTAGGATGAAGACCTGAGACCTGAGCAAAGAATTTTATTTTTACAACTTTCTTTTCATTTTGGGATAAGAAAGGAAGCAAAGGAGGTATTTTTTCAAATTTACTAATCAACCAACCAATCAAGCAATTAGTATGTATTAAGTGACTCCTATATGCTTGTCACTGTACTAATCATTGGAGAAACAAAAAGAAGCACAAAATAGCATTTGCCCTAAATTAGGCCTACTAATTGAAATCATCTTCCTGAAAACAAACCAAATACTATCTGTGTTATCCTAGGTAAGTCACTTACCCAGTTTGCCTTAGTTTCCTTATCTATGAAATGAACTGGAGAAGGAAATGGCAAACCAATTCAGTATCTTTACCAAGAATATCCTAAATGGAATCAAAAAAATTCAGACATGATGGGAAGGACTGAAAAACAACAAAGCCCTCAAAGACTTTAATGTAATTGAATAAGACAAAATCAAAATAAATATTTAAAAAGCAAGCTATATGCAGGATAATTAAGAAATATTTATGAAAGTCAAGTCACTAGAATCAAGGGGGGTTGAAAAAGAAATCTTGTAAAAGGTAATATTTTAGCTGGGACTGAAAGGAATTCAGGGAAGTCATTGTAATAAGATTTGAATTGAATATGCATTTTTACTAAAAATATCTATGTAAAATTAACTAGCATTTTTCTTAACCTATCCAAAATTCATATGTGAAATTTACTTTAAATAAAGTTATATTTGCTGAATGATCTTTATAAATGGTTGTCACTTCAAAACATATAGCTGATGATCTATCAATTAAATTCTTCTTTGTGAAATAGATTCAGATCATTAAAGTATACCAATTACTCCTGGGAAGTAACTGAAAACAAATTAACATTTATAAGGCCACTAGAGCAGTTATATTTTTTAAAGATTTTATTCATTACAAGCTCCACAATTCTCCCCCCGATCTTACCTCCCTTCCCCCACTCCCCACAGAAGGCAATCCATCAGTCTCCACATTTGCCTCCATGGTACACATGGATACAAATTGAATGTAATGAGAGAAAAATCATATCCCCAAGGAAGAAACACAAAGCACAAGAAACAGCAAGATCAGACAATAAGATATCATATTTTTTTCTAAATTAAAGGTAATAGTCCTTGGTCTTTGTTCAAACTCCACAGCTCTTTCTCCAGATACAGATGGTATTCTCTATTGCAGACAGCCCCAAATTATCCCTGATTGTTGCACTGATGGAATGAGGGAGTCCATCTAGAATGATCATTGCCTCCATGTTGGTGTTATTTAGTGTTTTCTGGTTCTGCTCATCTCCCTCAGCATCAGTTCATGCAATTCCCTCCAGGCTTCCCTGAATTACCATCCCTCCTGGTTTCTAATAGAACAATAGTGTTCCATGACATACATAAACCACAGTTTGCTAAGCCATTCCCCAGTTGAAGGATATTCACTTGATTTCCAATTCTTTTCCACCACAAACAGGGCTGCTATGAATATTTTTGTAAAAGTGATGTTTTAACCTAATTTCATTATCTCTTCAGGGTATAGACCCAGTAATGGTATTGCTGGATCAAAGTAGGGAAGTTATTATTAAGGACTTTCTTTTCTTTAACCAGATTTGTGATTATATCATAGTAGGGATCAGTGAGAAAGTTTTCTATAGGTGAGGAACTTCATTTACCAAAGTAAGTTGTCATTCATCTTCTCTAAAATTATTCTCTTAGAAACTTGTCTGGGATTGCAAATGAGAATTTAACGACAGTTTCATAAAGCATGGAAATCCAAAGACTTTCTGAATCTGAGGTCTTCATTTGATTGCCCTCTTTTGCAATATTTTTAATTCTAAAGTTTTAGAACTGATATTTTTTCCAAGGAAACATACAAAAGTTCATTGTATTTCTTAATGATCCCTCTTCGACGACTCCAAGATTGTAGGTATTATTACTGTTAAGCCTAACATTTTAAGAATGTCTAATGAAATAGGTTTAGTCACATTGAAGATTAAGGGAAAGAAGATAATTTTTGCTAATGAAACTTACTTTTGAAATTCAAATCTATGTTAAAATCATTTTCAGAAGATGACCAGAAAATCCTGTTATAGCTGGACATCTTCATCATATTGTTGAGTATTCACCAAAAATTTAGGGGCATTTTTCAGTTTCCATGGGACTGAAAGTCTTGTTCTCATGAGTGTATAACTTTTAATAAACATATTGATATATTGAGTAGTAGACTTTTTCAGAATTACAGAAATTATCCAATGAAATAGAATATTACCCTATGGCATTCCGCCATGCCACATACCACAAAATATTATATTTAAATAAAAGATAGAGATATCTTTGAAAATTTATGAACTATGATCAAAAATTTTGGGGAAATTGGACTCAAAGATAAGTGTAATAACCACAGTGATTAACATTTAATTTCATGAATAAAGAAAACAATAATTGTAGCCTTATTGTTGAATATTGTAAAACATGTGATCACAGCAAAAGTAGGATATATTTCAAATTAAACAGTTTACTATAAAACGTTTGCATCTTTATTTTCCTTTCTTTTTTTTTCTTTTGTTTTAAGGGTTTTGCAAGGCAATGGGGTTAAGTGGCTTGCCCAAAGCCACACAGCTAGGTAATTAGAAAGTGTCTGAGGCCAGATTTGAACTCAGGTACTGCTGACTCCGGGGCCAGTGCTCTATCCACTGCACCACCTAGCCACCCCTGTATCTTTATTTTTCAATAAAATTTATTTATTTTACCTTATCACAATTCATTTGTATACTTGTATTTAACTCATGGAAGGCATTCTTCCAGCCACTGTGAATTCCCCAAACATAAAACTAACATTCTGTTCTTGGCTCTGCATCTGGCTTTCTGGAATTAACTTCCATATATCACCCAAAAACAAGCTTCATTCAGCAGTGGGGATCTCTTCACATTGGGTCGTCCTTCAATTGCACCTGGTACTTACTCCCATTGATCATTTCCTCCCATGTGCTTCAATTGGGAGGAGAGGCAGAGTAAGGTCAAATTTCATTCCTCTCCTCCATCTGCCCTTTCAATATCCAAAGCCATGACTTTCACAGGTACTTCCCTTCCTTAACTTTTCAGCATCTGTCAAGGGTTTTCATTTCTTTAATCATATATTCCTGATCAGGATAGATTTCTCAGCATCTAAATGGTGTTTTTAATTTGGAATGTTAACCTCTGCCTTCTTCAAAGTCTATGAATCTCCAGCAATAAAACTAAGATAGTGAGGTAGCTAGGTGGAGCAGTAGATAGAGCACTGGCCCCGGAGTCAGGACTACCTGAGTTCAAATCTGACCTCAGACACTTTAAAATTGTCTATCTGTGTGATCTTGGACAAATTACTTAACCCCATGGCCTTACCAAATAAATAAATAAATGAATGAATGAATGAATGAATGACTAAATAAATAAATAAATAAAGCTAAGATAGACTCTTACTCTTTGAAGACCCTGCTTCTCCTATTAACACACACAAGTTTGGCTATCACAGTTTCATGAAACAATCAGTGATAAAGACCATATTGAGAATCCCTAAATTTCTGTGTATCCCACAACAGGAGATAGTAGTCATGATATTATTCTGATCCATCTCAGTTCTGATACCAGACCAGACTTTAGGAATGGCTTAAAGAATCATGAATCAAATCAATGACATGCTTGGTTGCCTGCCAAAACTTTTATGGTTCTTTAATTTCTATAAATATTTTTCCCTCTTTAAACTTTAAACTAGTTGGTATCTTTAATGATGTTAACCTCCTATATGTTAGATGTAAAATCCTAGAAAAGAAAACTTCATATATAAACTAATTTTTTATTTCTTCACTTTTACCTAAGATAAATTAAAGGATTTCCATGCCTCCTATATATTTTGTTGTTATCCAAATGGCTCTTCAAATACTATAGCCTTAAACAATAAATTCTGGGAGATTGTTGTCTCTTCCTGGCAAGTCAAATCTTCCAACATTCTGATCAATGCCTTCCTGAGTTTGTGAATAATACAGGGAGAGATACCCAGGAGTCTTGACTTTTTACCTAGCAGCAAGATACCTGATATGTGAAGGCTGAATACTTTCTAAAGAAATCAGTCTTTTGACCAGAAATATAATTTTGAGAAATGTATTATTCTTTGATAGTATTTACTATATACTTGCTGTCTGACTATCTGTATCCACTCAAAAATCATTCATTACAGCAACCTCAATTTATTCACTTTTATTAGTTAGTTGGAAGATAAATATATATGTATATATATATATATATATATATATATATATATATATCTTGATATCTTGATTAAGGAAAATAAGACTTAATATAGAGACTAAGTTATTCCAGAATGAAATGAAATAACCAGATATATATGTATGTTTTTTGGGTTCCTACCACAGATACATACAAAGAATTCAAATTGAATAAGAAGCAGTGAAAGTGACCTAGAAGAAACAAAGTGTTTCCTTAAACTATCACCTAATCAAGTAAAAGAAGAAAAAGAGAGGATTACTCTTAAGAGGTCATGAGAGAAAGAACACAACTTCTTATCTATTCAAGAGTTAATCATTTGTTTTTCTTTTTGTTATCATTCTTCCTCCTTTTATCTCCCTTTTATCATCTTTAAGTTTCACACTCATATAGCTAAGAATCTTTCCTAAGAATCTACAAATTTTTTTTTTAAAAAAGGCTAATTTTTTAACATATCCACAAATGCTAATTAGTTGATTTTAAATTTTTCTTTAATGGATCCACAGAACAGAATAGATTTGAACAAATTTAAAAAGTAGTAAATTTAGAAAGAGAACAGTTTAGTCTATTAAGATAAAGTAATGAAAGAAGAATTTATCAGTTATAGTGAGTATGAAGAAAAGGTTACAGTTCTAAAAAGAGAGGGACAGATTTAATTGTAAAATAATTTTGTTTAGATAAAGTAATTTTGAAATTCTTGAACATGAAAATTATTTCTTGTGAGAAATAACAAGATCAAATGTATAATCATCTTTCCATATGAGTGAGGAGCAAAGAACAGAATATATTGAGAAAGTGGTAGGTTAGAATATTTGAGGGAGAATCAATATGCATTTTGAAATGCAAGAGTTGTAGAGGAGAGAAATGGATTCAATTCTTGTTTCTATTTGGATTATTCTCAAATATTCTTACCAAGCAATCTTTGCATACTTCCAGTCTTACATCTGTAACTGCCTGTTAGATTTCTCAATCTGAAAATGCTATATCCATATGTCTGAATTTATTTTTCCCCTCAGAACTTTTTAGGTGCCTGCCAGCTAACATATACTTTATCCCTAAACTATTATTTTTATTCAGGCTAACACTGAAAAGGCAAAAGACAAAGATGACAAGTTCTCTCTTTATTTCAAAGAAAAACAAGTGCTGAAATACCCCTCCTAGTCCCTGGTTTCCACCCAACTCTTTAAGTACCCAATCAAGCAGGTGTGTACTCTATCAAGTACCCAATCAAGCAGGTGTGCTCCCATACAATGCTGCTAGTCACCAGTCTCTTACAAATCCCCCCCCTTTTTATTCTTTTGAGAAGAATTTTCACATTCAAATTATTCAGCACCTGATTCTTCTGGGCCTTTAAGAGTCCATTTAAACTTGAATGTATTACAGAGAGGGAATCATTGAGGCAGGGTCCAGAGAATGATTGACTAGCACAGCTGGTTGCCATCCTGCAGAATCTGCTCTTAGAGCTTTACAGCTAAGAGAAGCAAAACTCAAAGTAAAAATTGAGGAAGCAAAAACCAGAGACATTGTAACAGAGAAGGCTATTTAACAAAGGTCCAATAATTAGGAAAAAATACTAGAAGGTCTATAAGGGGCAATAATTATACTTTATGATCCTAACTGAAAAAAAATAATTTTAAACTGCTAAAAAGTAATTTGCAACAAAGTTTTCTATTCTTGCTTTGGCCAAGTATAGAATGAACAAAAAATTATAACAGAAGAATGGATCTCTCCTTTAAAGCCATCAAATATGGCAATAGGCATTATCCTGATCTACTGACTCAATCTCAAACTTAATTATGATGCACCTAGAATGATCTTGGCAATATGCTATCACAGAGCTTCAATGGGACAGGTGAGAGAACTTGTAAAAGAATCTTACCTTAGTTGAGACTAGGGTCATTCTTTCAAAGGTCTGATCATCAAACTCCATAGGGTTAAATGGCTTCATTGACATATTGTCTTTCTGTCATACCTGATGTCAGACAGATCAATATGTTTTAATATAGCAATGACCAATACAAAGAGCTTCAGGTGGCTTGAGCACTAAGGAGAGCCAAGTGTATGCCAGGCTGTAGCTTGGTATTAAGAGATCCAGGGGAAAAAAATCATAATTCAGTTTGTTGCTCATGTAGCTAAGGACAGAATCCATTTAATTGTAAACTATTTAAAATAACTAAACATCTCTTCTGGCTAGGAGGTTGCCCATTACCTCCATACTTCTCACATAACAATTAGCTAGAAATATCTATACATAAATTTTTTACTACTAGCCATCTTTAAAAACACTAACAAATTATTACTTTCAGAATTCTTAAAAAAATCATTAGAACATCTTCGGTAATCTTAAATTTCCAACATGTGCTATTGATTCCAATTCAATAAAGCAATAGTAAAAAACAAACCAAGCATTCAAGTCAATTAAGATGATTTATTAAATTTTACAATAATATTTTCGTTATATTATGCATGAATCCACAGATTTATCCCAGAAGGGGGAGTCATAATATGTGATATTCCCCTTTCCACCCCTTCAAAACAATTACATGTTAATTTCTAGGCTTTAACATTTACAGTATTCAAATAGCTTACATGTTCACAATAGAACCAACCACTGTTAATATTTCTTTGAAGTTACATAAGGACATAGCTGATAAATTCATATACATATATATATATATATATATATATATATATTCCCTTCCATAAACATATGATAGATGATGAGATAAAAATTATAAACTTTCTTCTTTTACCAACAAAAGACCTTGTGAGATTGCTGACAGATATCAATATTGATTTAACATCAAAATAAATCAGATTACAATATTTTTACAATATTTCTTTCCCCCCAAATCACTAAATTATGATTCACTATTCCCAAATTCCTTGATATTTGCAATTTATCTCAATAATATTTTCCTCCTCAATAACACAAACAAATTCTCAAGACTTGTTACAAAACTTAGGTGACTAAATTACTCTCAGTTACTTTCTTTTTTCTTTGAACACAAGGTGGTGACCTTTTCCTATCAAAAGGCCTTCTTATCTTCTTTTCAAAGCCTCTTGAGGTCAGGGAATCTACTTATATACTATACCTTTACTAAACTAAAGTCTCAATTAACCTTAGTTGAATACAGCCTTCAATCAACATTAGGTTAACAAAAACTTAGCTCACAGCTGTAATCATTTTAAGCTTTGCCACTTACAAACTTTCAAATGGTATATGCTGATAGGTCCAAAGCCCAACTTCATTAATGATCTAATTTTAAAACAGACTCTTTTAAGCAATTAAATTCAAAACTCAAACCAAAAGAAGCAATATTAACTCAGGTAACTGTAACTACATCAAATCTCATTCATATACATACACACACACACACACACACACACACACACACACACACACACACAGGAGTTTAGACACAAAAAAGACTCTTTTGTATCAGATTTCAAATTTACCAAGATGAGATTACTGGATACCCTGGCTGGTACCAGATCTCAGAATAGAGACACATTTTCCCACCTTTCCAGGCCAGTAGAGAGATGTAAAATGTCATATGGATGATGAAATGCACATGTACACACATATACACACATATATTTATATTTTGGCCTGTCAAGAAAAATGACTTTTGGAA
The DNA here is from genome assembly GCF_037893015.1 of Macrotis lagotis. Lineage (NCBI taxonomy): Eukaryota > Metazoa > Chordata > Mammalia > Peramelemorphia > Peramelidae > Macrotis > Macrotis lagotis. The sequence goes on along the minus strand of NC_133658.1, from coordinate 471,350,655 downwards.
TCATCAGGATTTCTTGAGGAACCTCTTAAGATTTTTGAAATAGCCAATGAAAAAAATTGAATGCATTCTTAAGCAACTTCATGAAATTCAAGGTTAACTCTTCTATTACAGGGATATAAGCCATGAGCACAGGCTTTATTCAAAAGATGAAATCCAAATTTCCCATGTCCCAGAAAATGTCTTCCCCCAATGATACTATCCTAGTCCAAGAAGGGTGCACAAAAAATAAACCCAGTATTAAATCCCATTTGTCCCATTCATCTCTTGTCCATAGACAGCTGGCACAAGATGTAGCAATAAAAACATCAGTGAAGTCACTTCTAAGGATCGGCTCCTGTGTCTCCTTCTCTTGCATTTGAATGCTTCTTCCTCCTCATGTTCATTCACTCCTTTAGTGTTAATGCAGACATTCCCTTCAGGAACCCAGAATTTTTCTTTTCCTGTGGAAATACAAACATATCCTTACCCTCAGATTATTACCTGGCCGGGTCCTTTTCACTTTCCTTTCCTATTTTTCCACATTAAATTGTCTTGCATAGGGTACTCATACTGACCTTCTTGAAATACTCATTTATTTTGTTTGCATTATTCAATTCTTCAAAATTTTCTTGGCAGAGTAAGCGAATTAGAATCAAATTATCATATAAATTGCATAATTCAATCTATTGGTGGGCTTATCATATATTACCCCTTTTTTGTTTTGAAGCACCATTTTAATTATCCGTTTCATTCTTTCTATCATTCCTTGCCCCTGTGGATTGTAAAGAATTCCTGTAAAATGTGTGATAGCAAATTCTGCACAAAAGTTTTTAAATGATTAAGCCAGATAGGGCAGTGTTGGGGGCGGGGGGAAGAGGCTTGGCGGTCGCTTAGCGGGGGAAACATAATCACCTTATAAGGGAATGTTACAGAACTCGGCCCCTCATTGGGTAAGAGTTCATGGGAGGGAGGACAGAAGGGATAAAAGTGTCTGCTGAGAGGTTGGGAGAGAGCGGGATGTGATCACAGAAGAATAAAGACTCATTATCCACCTCAGGTGCTCTGTCTGGTTCTTCCCCTATCAAAGAGTGGGGGCCGGAGGTACCCCGAAGACTCATCACGCGTTGGACTGGTGAGTAAGAGGACGGACTAGCATAAAGAAGCCGGCGTTGTAAATAAAACCCCGGCAAGTGGCGCCCGGAACAGGGACCTGATTTTGCTAGGGAACGTCTGAATCCGCTGGTCGGATTCTCCAGACAGCCTCGGTCGTTTCCGACCGGGAGGAAGGAGAGGGCGTTTACTCTCAGATATTGCCTGAAGGACATATCCCTACTGTGTTGACTATGCTTCCTTTCTCTTCCCTTTCTCCTTCCGCTCTAATCACGCCCCTTGCCGTGCTGGCCTGTCTGCTTGTGCCCTGCTGCCTCCTTCTCTTTTGCCGAACGGGAATTTTCCAGTTCTGCCACCTGTTAGGATTGCAGCCTCGGCTAGTAGACAGCATGGGGGGCCGGAATAGTATTCCCGCCTTTCAGCCGGAGGAGAAAGGGGTCGTTGCAGCGCAGCTTTATAAACTCTGCGCTAAGCATGGCTGTAAATTACCTATCAAGACGTGCCGTGCTTTTGTTGAGAATATCTGGAACATCTGCCCTTGGGTGCAACATAGTGGGATCCAACCAGATAAATGGAAGGTGGTAGGGCAGCAGATGGCCTCCTATGATGACACCTGCCCGGGGAAAACTGACCCCTGAGGATTTTACAGTGTATAAGATAGTGGATGCAGCCCTGCATCCCCAGAAGGTGACTTTGGCACGACCAATCAGCACTCAGGTGGGTAGCTCGTTGGCGGGATCGGATTCAGAGAGCTCAGAGGAAGAGGGAAGGCCACCCCCTCCCCTGTATCCATGGGAGGAACTTAGAAGAAACAATGGGGGAACAAGGGGCCCCCAGGGAGAAGAAAATGCCGCATGCCCCTCCTTACCGAGACAGAAAGGAAAGGGGGAGGGCGATGAATGTGGCGCACTTAGAGATTCAGGGCCGGAAGTTTCCGAGCGCGGGAAGGGAGGGGTGCAAACAGTCCTCAGGGGTGGCAGGAAGAGGAGCGTGAGTAGGTGGGACCGGGAGGCTGCTGACGAGGAGGGAGGAGTCCGTGCTGATTGGACAGCTGCCGCGCCCCAGACTTCGCGGCCCAGCCAGGAAACAGAGGCAAAAAATCCCCCGTGTTCCTTGTCCACCCTTCAGAGATCCCCTCAAGGGCTCCGCCCATCCGGCCTACTTGCCACCAGTGCCTCCATAGCAATAGAGAAAGGGGAGGAGGTGGACTGGGATGACTGGGGCCTCTACCCGGTATTTACGGACCCCCTTACCGGAGCCCGAGACTACCGCCCTGTCCCTTTTAAGATGCTTAAGGAACTTAAGGAGGCCATGACTAAATACGGCCCAAGCTCCCCTTATGTAAAAAGACTGATGCAAAACCTCTTCGCTATGCACCCTTGGATCCCTGCTGACTTTGACGAAATTGCAGCCGCGTGCCTGGATGCCTCCTCATATTTAGCTTTTAAGGCTCAGGCCCGCAGAGAGGCCTCTAAGCTGGCAAAATCCCGGGGTTATACTCCCCTGGATTTAGCCATTGACCTCCTGTGTGGAACTGGAGCCTATACTGACCCTGCTGTTCAGGCCTGGTATGGCCAGTTTGAGCTAGAGACTGTTAAAGAAACACATGTTGCAGCTTGGGATAAGATTGGAGCCATGAAAGGGGGGAGAGCCACACAGAAGTTGGTTGGGCTGAAGCAGAGAGCAGATCAGACACCCCTCTCATTTGTGAACGAGGTTAAAGAGACAGTGACTCGTATAATGGGAGACACCCCGGGATCTGATCTACTTATGAGACAATTGATTAAAGAGGGACTTCGCCCCAAAGGGATCGCAGCCATTAGCAGCCTTCCCCCCCGACGCTTCATTAGAAGAAATTGTTGACAAATTGCTGGACATGCCCAGCGAGGATTCAATTCAAGCCTTAGTGACTGCCATGGAGAACCGGGAGGATAGCCTCCTGACCGCCCTTCGCGGTATGCAGATGAGACCCACCTGTTTTGGGTGCGGAAAGCCAGGGCACCTCAAAGCACAGTGCAGGCAGCGGCCCCCCTCCACTTCAGTTCCGACCTGTTATTCCTGTGGAAGGCCAGGTCACATAGCCAGGTTCTGCCGATCCAAAGGGAAGTCGGGAAAAGGGAAAGGGAGGGGCCCGGCCGCGCCCCCCCCCCCCCCCCCCCCCCCCCCCGTGCTCGAAGACAGCGGCCCCATCACTGTGACTATCCCTGTGAGGTTTGACTATAGAGAAGGGACACAGCAGAGAGAGATCGGGCCTTGGGAAACCTCGATGATTCCCATCGAGCTAACTACTTTCCCAGCGCTCATCACAGGGGCTGTGAGATGTGTGGACTTAGTCACCCATACCCAGGTCATTTTTGGTCCCGGAAGTCCCACATCCGTAAGGGTCACAAACCCCCACCCCTTTCCCACCTTGGTAAAACAGGGCCAAGAGGTGGGAAAGGCGCTGCCCTTGTGGACCCCTCCCGCTCAGGTGAACTGGGTCCGCCCGGTCAGCTCTGGGCGACCACTGTTAACCGTCACGGTGGAAAATCAGAAGCTCGAAGGGATAATTGACACTGGAGCCGATTGCTCTGTCATAAATAGGGGACAGTGGAGGCCCGAGTGGCCACTCCTACAGAGCCCTCAAGCAGTGACGGGGGTGGGGGGCAATAGATCTGCCAAGAAAGCAGCACACGCCTTATGGTGGTCAGCTTTGGAAGAATCTGGACTCTTCACCCCACTGTGCCTACCTGACCTCCCTTATGCATTATGGGGTAGAGACATCTTGAGCCAGCTTAACCTGACACTTGCCACCCCTGATAGCCTGCGGGGAAATTAATTGGGGCCACTCTAGAGATGAACTTTTCCCCCAGAATAACATGGATTAATAAGAAACCTATTTGGGTTGAGCAGTGGCCCCTGACAAAAGAAAAGCTCATCGCCCTCACAGACATAGTAATGACCCTCCTGCGCGAGAACAAAGTGGAACCGTCCCTTAGCCCGTATAACTCCCCCGTCTTTGTCATAAAAAAGAAAGGGGGGAGTTGGAGAATGTTGATTGATCTTCGGGCAGTAAATGCCAACATGGTACCCATGGGGACCCTCCAACCTGGTCTCCCTATGCCCACTGCAGTCCCGCAAGGGTGGACTATTATAGTGATTGATGTTAAAGACTGCTTCTATAGCATTCCCCTCCACCCGGAGGACAAAGAAAAATTTGCCTTTTTCCCTCCCCGCGATCAATTTCCAAGCCCCCAGTAAACGTTATCAGTTCACCGTCCTACCGCAGGGAATGGCCAATAGCCCCCACCCTGTGCCAGCTTTACATGGATACTCTGCTACATCCTATCAGAAAAGAATTCCCGAATTGCATGCTCATACATTACATGGATGATATCTTGATTGCAGCACCTTCTGTGACGGGGGCTCGGGCTTGCTTGCAACGCACCACCCATGTCCTCCGCAAGAAGGGGCTTCACATAGCCCCGGAAAAGGTACAGATGGATTTCCCCTATGATTACTTGGGGCATAGGATTTTTCCGGGAAAGATTAGTAGGGCGCTTCCTCCGATCAACGTCGAGGGATACACTACTCTTAATGATTTTCAGAGGCTTGTTGGCGCCATACAGTGGCTGCGTCCCGCTATGCCCCTCCCATCCTCCTTAATGCAACCTCTATATGATGTCCTTAAAGGCGACTCCCATCTGTCATCCCCTAGAAGTTGGACCCCCCAGGCAAGACAGGTGCTCTTGGAAATTTTTCGCAGAACCTCTTCCTTCTTGGTTCAATACGACCCGGAGTCGCCTGTCCTCTTCCACACACTGGGGGGACAGTTCCCTTGGCTGGGGATGTTTATTCCAGAGACATGGATGCCTTGAATGGCTATACCCCCGGACCACTAAGAGCATCATCCGGGACCGGTGGGAAGCCCTGGCCTTATTTTGCCTTCAGGCCTCAGAGCGATGCCAGCGTCTCTTTGGCCTCTTGCCTGTCCTCAACTTTACCCTCCCAGAGGAGGTGACCCACTCGCTAGTTGATAGATCTATCGCTTGGGCCACTGTCCTGACTACCCTCTCTCAGACCAGACTCACGCCACCTCCCGTGGTTAGAGTGTTCGCTGAACTGCACCTTTCCCGCCCGCGCCCTCTAGTGTCCCCAGAACCAGTGACCGGCCCTAATGTCTTCACTGACGCTACCAGGTTGGGCCGTGCTGTGGTCCATGACCCTGCTAGACCCGCCACCTGGATTTTTGATACCCCCTTTGACTCCACTCAGAAGAATGAACTATATGCTATACTTCAGGCTTTCCGTCTCTACAGAGACACCCCTTTTAATCTTATTACTGACAGTATGTATTGTGCCATGCTAATCCCTCGTTTAGAAGATGCCTTCATTTCCTCGACTTCTTCCATTAGCCCACTCCTTATACAGCTGCAATCCTCCCTCCGTGATAGAAACCACCCCCTGTTTGTTCTTCACGTGCGCTCTCACGTTTCTTCCACTGGCCCCATATTCCAGGGCAATGCGGAGGCAGATAGGGATCTCTTGTTAAACCTGTCCACACCTGCCCAGCTGGCACATGGTAAGTATCACTTGTCATCCAGGTCACTCCGGCACCTATACAGCATTCCCCGGAAGGAGGCTCGCCAAATTGTGCGCTCCTGCACTTCTTGTGCTCCCTTTAGACAAGCCCTCCCTGCGGAGGGGTCTAACCCACGTGGGGACGGCCCCAATGCTCTTTGGCAGATGGACATTACTCACCTGGGTCGTAAGTACATCCATGTCTCGGTGGACACCTTCTCCTCCTTCACCTTCGCCTCTCTACAGCCAGGAGAAGCGGTTAAACACGTTCTCTCACATCTATATGCCCAGATGGCTGTCTTAGGCGTCCCCTCGGCTATCAAAACCGATAATGGGCCTGCCTACACCTCGAGAGCCTTTGCTTCCTTTTGCAAAGAATTTTCCATTTCCCATTCCACCGGGATCCCTTACAATCCCACTGGCCAAGCTTTGGTAGAAAGAGCAAATCGCACACTCAAAACTACGCTCTTTAAACAGAAAGGGGGAGTTGGCAGGTCACTGACCCATTTAGACCTGTCTCAGGTACTATTTACCATGAATTTCCTACAAGTCAGGGATGACGGCACTACAGCTGCCCAGAGATTTTTCTCCCCAAAAGGACATGCTAAGAAAGAACCAACGCTCCTGCCCTCTCCCACCAAGGCCCTACCAGGCTCTAAAGTCATGTGGAGAGATGAAGAGGGAGGTTGGCATGGCCCTGTAACGGTAAAGAACAGAAGACAGGGCCACCTGTCATTTCATCCCAAGGATAAGATAGAAGAGCCAGAAAGAGGGCTCCCTGTTTACAAGATAAGAGACCTTGATTAATGCCCAACCCTACGGGGTAAGAGGAATTTCTTCCTTTTTCAGGCCTTCTGATCGTCGTAGGGATCCTTGGAGGTGCTCCATCTGAAGGAAATCCGACATGGGGAATACTCCGAGTTATTCCCTCTCCCCTTCCGGTAGCACGGAACTCCCCGATCTACCCTCGGCTGCTAGTGACCAATACATCGATGGGGCTCCCTTCTGCATATATGGACCCCGCTGAAGCACCGGTCCAGAACTCCTTCTGCTGGGACCTGAACAACTCCCTATGTTTCGACATCGGGGAAGAAAATCGGTCCTGGAACTTCAACTCCACAGGGCAGAACGATTTTAACTATAGCACTGCCCCGACTGACCCCTGCGTCGGCCTTTTCCCACAGACGACTGTCAGCCCAGCAGGGACAAAAAAAAAAAAAAAAAAAAAAGGGGACCCAGCTCCGAGGCCTTCTGGGTTGGCGACCCCTGGTGAATCAAACTCAACGGGACTTCACGATTCCTCGGTGGGGCCCCTCATGTGTGGCCACAGGGGAAGACATCGAGGATCCCATACCATGGAGGGATTGCCAGATGGCGGGAGGGTACCCCCTTGAGGGTGAACAAGGACGCTGATTCTGGGAATCACCCTACTTGTTGTCTGTTTCTGCCGCCTAGCTAGGCGACAGAGGGGCTATATGCTTCTTACTCAGAAAGCCTTCATGGCCATGGAGACGGGGGAGGATCCCCAAGTCTGGCTAGCTGCCATGCATGACATGTGACACCTAGGGGTAAGACGAGGTAAACCCCAAGACGGGCAACCTCTCCTAACCCAGCCACCTAAGACAGGCCCTGAGGGTGTCGGGCGCCTAGGACGGGCAAGGTCCTGGGTTGAAGGAGATGACCTAAGACAGGGTTCCTCGCCCCCGGCTATCAGAGGCCAGTAGAAATGACACCGCTTAAGGCTAACCTCAGCACCGCTTAAGGTCACATCAAGTGATAACCTTGTAAAACAGAAAGGGGGAGATGTTGGGGGCGGGGGGAAGAGGCTTGGCGGTCGCTTAGCGGGGGAAACATAATCACCTTATAAGGGAATGTTACAGAACTCGGTCCCTCATTGGGTAAGAGTTCATGGGAGGGAGGACAGAAGGGATAAAAGTGTCTGCTGAGAGGTTGGGAGAGAGCGGGATGTGATCACAGAAGAATAAAGACTCATTATCCACCTCAGGTGCTCTGTCTGGTTCTTCCCCTATCAAAGAGTGGGGGCCGGAGGTACCCCGAAGACTCATCACGCGTTGGACTGGTGAGTAAGAGGACGGACTAGCATAAAGAAGCCGGTGTTGTAAATAAAACCCCGGCAGGGCAGACCATTATCAGTCTTTAAAATCTCTGAAAGTCCACTAAGAGAAAAGCAACTGAATAAATGATTTCTCACATGTTTAGAGACTTACCCAGTTTGTGGAGTTGCCCAGACGAAGCCCAAAAAGGTATCAACACTGACATGAGCATTCTTCAGTCTGCCAAACTCAGATACAGGACTGACATCCATCTGCAAAAGAGAATTTGCTCTTGTCCCCTTAGGATTCATGGAATCCCTTGATGTTTTGGAGAGAAAAGGCACACATTGAGTACACTGTAACACAATTTTCCTAGCTTGTTCTTTGATAATTCCATATAAACCTCGTAATGATCGTGTCGACAGATGTAATTTATCATGAACCTCCATAACTTCAAAAATAAGAAAGGTTAATATAGCATCAGCAAAATCATTTCCTTTAGCTATAGGGCATGGAGCATCAGTATGAGACTTTATATGTAAGCAAAATAAGCAGACAAGAGTATCTTCTAAGCAAAAGTTGCAATTACCAAAATAACTGAATAATACTCTGGTTACTGGTGTCCTTGATTCAGGAAGTTTCTAAATGCTATAGTACACCCCAAATATATTTACTATCTGTGATAGTATTGATGGATTCATTAATTGTCACAACTAGTGCTACTGCATAAAGTTCATTTTGTTGGGTGGATTGAAATGGAGTAATAAATAGATCCCTTCTATTTCTATCTGGAATATAAAGGGAAGCTTTATTATTTCTTGTTGCACCTGTAAAGATATTTATACCATCTACAGGCTCCTTTTTCACTATCTGCTCCACAATCCATTGCTATGAAAAGAAAAACTTACTAAGCATTAATGGTGATTTAGATGTTATTGGCATATTCACCAAAATCTGCCATTCTTCCAAGTGCTTAATACTGTTGTCTATAATTTCCATCTGTAATGGGATGCAAATCTTTGAAGGTTCTTTTCCAAATAATCCTATCACTCTATTTCTAGCCTTTTTAATCAAAAGTGCAAGCATTGCAAGTATGTAATGAGTACATTATTTCCCTGCACACTTAAATATACCCATTCCACAATGCCTTGTCCCTGATGAATAAACCGAGTAGAACAATCTACAGTGTCCAAAATAGTATCTCAAGACCCTTTGAATCATTTTCTCAATGGTGGCATCCCTCCTTAAGCCAATTAATTCTTTGTGACAATCAAATTCACATTAGCATATTTGTTTTATTAATACATCTATTCTTGCTATATCTACTAAAGTTCTTCCTACTGCCTCCTACAGTCAGGCAAAGGAATCTACAAAAGACTCATCATTTCTTTGTCTGATAAGTGCAAATGGTTCTTTCTTTTCATTTTTGTATTGGAATACGTCCCCAACCTCTCTTTTTACACAGGTAGCAATTCTTTCATATGTTTCTAACCCATAATTTAATTCGTCTGCATTGTTGTAAAATTGATCTGTGCCATTTAATTGTCATAATATGTAGTGGCATTGGCACCATGTGCATGCTTTAAAGCTATCTGTCTACTTTGTTCTACAAACTCCATCATCCAAAAGACAGATTGTCCAAGTGACAAACATGCCCTATCTGGTTCCACTCATTAGGTATGGAGTATGCAAGAGTATCCAATTGTAACTGGACAAAAGGTAATGTCCTGTATTTCCCCACTACCTTCTTTATAGCTCTGACTGTCTTTATATCTAATGGTTCATGTCTTCACCTAAGGTTTTCCTGGATTAAAAGGATCTGGCTGCTGAATAACAGGATATAACTGAAATTCATCTCCTAAGTCTCCCAAACTCTGATCCTCATTTCTGGCCCTTGCAATGGCTTTTCTTAATTCTGAAGTTTCTCTACTAGATGGTGCCATAAAACTAGTCCTAGGCCTTTCTTGATAATATTTACTTACTTATTTTTCCTCGGTACTTTCCATTTCCTCCATAATTCCTTGCTCCCACTCCCTTTTAAATGCCCTTAATATCTGGCACATGATAACAATTACCCTGTTAACTTCTCTAAAGTCTTTGGCTCTGGGATGTTGCCTGGTAGCATTTTCCTCACTTGTATGTCAACTCAAATTCTCAGTCCTTTAAAGTTTTTTCCTTGACAGCCCAAAGTTTTGACCCTTTGATGCATGGTTCTGCTTGGTCCTTCTCCTGGACTCCAATCAGATGGCACTGAACATGCCTTCATGCCCCACACTGCATGGTTCTTCTTGGTCCTTCTCCTGTACTCCAATCAGATGTCCCCAAACATGCTTATTTCATGCCTTCATGTGCGGCCATATATTAGGTGCCTGCCTGCTAAGATAAACTTTATCCCTAACATATTATTTTTATTCAGGCTAACACTGAAGAGCCAAAAGACAAAGATTACAAGTTCTCTCTTTATTTCACAGGAAAAAGAAGTGCTTAAATAACCCTCCTAGTCGCTGGTTTTCCCCCAACTTTTTGAGTAGCCAATCAAGCAGGTATTTACTCCCTCAGGCTAATACCCCCATACAATATTGCTAGTCAACAGTCACTTACAAGAACTTCCTGGGCAGAGCCAAGATGGCTGTGCAAAGCTAACATGTTCCCAAGAGCCTTTGCTTATCAAAGTTAAATGAAGCCTCAACTCTGACTTTCATACTACAGATCCCACCAAGAAAAAAGACAATATTAAAAGAAGTTTTCAACTGTGGCCCTCATGGAGGATCTTCAGTGAAGGTCTGTTTCTTAGGGGGAAAAGAGGTAGTAAAGTCCAAGAGTGGGTAGAAGAGGGGAAAGCCAGCAGGAGGCTTTTACCCACAGGGTAATGAAGGTCCATAAAGCTTAATAATAACATAGGCCCCAATAACTAGATAGCAAGTCAACAGGGAGGTTTGACCCAAACAAAATCTGAACCCTGAAAGCACCGGGGTAAAATACAGAACTAGCTTAGGAGCAATCCTCTGAGAAGTCAGAATCTGTACATAAAGGTGGAGAAAATAGCCTCTGCAAAGGCATGTCCTGTACTGCATAGGCAACATTTTGGCCAATAAGGAGCTGGGGATCTGACCCCCAGCCCCAAATAAAATAAAAGCTTGGACCTATACTCCATATACCCCAGCAATCAGAACTACATAGCAAAGATGAACAAAAAAAAAGCTAAAAGAGAACTCACTATAGAAAACTAAAGACAAAGATGACAGCAATACCACTTCTGAAGAAGAAAGCAGTGAAAAATCATTCACAGGGGAAGTATCTAAACAGGCCATAAATTAGATTCAAATACAAAAGCTCATCAAAGGTTTTAAAAAGTATTTAAAAACTAAAGAGAGGGAGAAGAAAAATTGAAAAAAGAAATGAAAATCATGCAGAAAAATTGTGAAAAGTTGAGCAAGAAAATCAACTCCATTAAAAGTAAAAATAACCAATTAGAAAAGGAAACACAGAAGCTAATTGAAGAAAATAAAAATCCTAAAAATTAAAATTGAACAATTAGTAAACAATGAATCACAAGAGTATGAAATTCCATCAAACAAAATAAAAAGGCTTAAAAAATTGAAGAGAAAGAAAAGTACCTTTTAAGGAAAACAAATGACCTGCAAAATAGATCCAGGAGAGACAATCTATGAATCATCAAACTACCGGAAAGCCTGGACCAACAGTAGAACCAGGAAAACATTATCCAGGGAATTTTAAGGGAAAACTGCCTTTAATCTACTAGAACAAGATAACAATATAACAACTGAAAGAATTCACACAGTTCTGTCCAAAATGATGGAGAGAAGACAGGCCTTGTGCTAAGGTCTCCTGATATTGCCTCATTTATAATATGAAACAAACCTCTTAACAGAAATCAGATCACAAAAAAAAAATATGAAAGAGAATCTAGGAGAATACCAAGTACAAGGTCTGTCTTCGGGGATCATGGTGAGCCAGCAGAAAGATTAATGAGTCAGCAGGGGCAGGGTGAGAGCCACACAAACCTAAGATCAGCCATGGAATCTTGGACTTTGGGAGTCACTGTCTAAGAGTCAACTAGAGAGGAGAAAAAGGTAAAAAAAAAAGTGGGTAGGAGGTAAAAAAAGAAAAAAAAACAGTTATCCAATAAGATGAAACTGGCTATATCCCTACCTGGGAGAAAGACTTTAATAGTTCTCAATATTAGTAATGCTATTAGAGAGAATATACTTAGCCAGAAGGGATGAAAACTCAAGATTTTCTGTCCCTCAGATAGAATGATTTTAAAACAATACCTGCTTTAAAAGTGGGACAGTGAGGAGATGGGCAGATGGAGGAAATGGAATGGGGGTACAAAGGACTTATTGCAATAGAGGGGAATACGGGAGGAGGTGAGAAGTGCCTGAATCTTACTCTCATAAGAATGGATTAAAGTTAGCATACATGCACTCAGTTAAGTTAAGAAACTTATCTTGCCTTTAAAGTGTTAAAAGGGGGAAAGGGGAGGGCAAGGAAAGGGTGAATCAACAGAAGAAAGGGCAGGAAGAAGGGGCAAAGAGAAAGAGGAAAAAAGGGGAGGGGGTTTGGATATAGGATGATAAACACACTGAAGGGAGGGTACTCAGAAGCAAAATACTGGGGAATATGGATAAAGTGAAAAAAGGGGAAAATACAAAGAGGGGGAAGATATAGCATGGAGGGCAATAAAGTGTTAGTAATTACAACTTTGAATATGAATGGGATGAACTCTCCCTTAAAACATAAGTGCATATCAGAGTGGATTAAAAACCAGAATCCTACAATATTCTGTTACAAGAAACTCATTTGAAGCAGAGAGATGCATATAGAGAAAAGATAAAAAGGTCAGAGCAAAATATATTTTACTTCATCTGAAGTGAAAAAAGCAGGGGTAGCAATCCTTATCTCAGACAAAACAGCTGCAAAAATATATGTTGTTAAAAGAGATAAGGAAGGAAACTATATCCTCCTAAAAGATACCATAGACAATAAAGTAATTTCAATATAAAATATGAACACACCCAATGGTATAGCATCCATATTCTTAGAGAAGTTGAAGAAGTTACAGGAAGACATAGACAAAAACCTGGACTAGTGGGGGACCTCAACCTCTTGCTCTCAGATGTAGATGAATCTAATTATAAAATAAAGAAGAAGAAAGTTAAGGGGGTAAATAGAAAATCTAGACATGTTAGAGATATAAAGGAAATTGAATGAGGACAGAAAGGAATATATACTTTAATTTCTGTAGTACATGACACTTACATAAAAATTGACCATGTACTAGGACATAAAAACCTAATAATCATTTGTAGAAAGGAAGAAATAGTGAATACATCTTTCTCAGATCATAATGTAATCAAAATCACATGCAATAATGGGCCAGGGATATATAGACCCAAAACTAATTGGAAATTAAGTAACCTCATTTTAAAGAATGAGTGGATCAAACAACAAATTATAAAAATAATGAATTATTTCATCCTAGGTAATGACAATAATGAAACAACATACCAAAACTATTGGGATACACTCAAGGTGGCAGTCAGTGGATATATTATATCTTTAAATGCTTACATGAATAAATAAGAGAAAGAAGAAAGAAATAATCAATGAACTAAAGATTCAACTAAAAAAAATTAGAGAAAGAACAAATTAAAAACCAATTAAATACCAAATTAGAAATTCTAAAAATCAAAGGAGAAATTATTGAAATAGAAAGCATAAAAACTATTGAACTAATAAATAAAACCAAGATCTGGATTTATGAATAGACCAATAAAGCTGATAAACCTCTGGTCAGTTTGATTAAAAAAATAAAAGAAGAAATCCAAATTGCTAGTATCATAAATGAAAAAGGTGAACTCACCACCAATGAGGAGGAAATTTGAATAATAATTCTTAATTATTTTGCCCAGTGATATGCAAATAAATTTGATAATCTAATTGAAATGGATGCAACTTTCCAAAATTATTAGCTGCTCAGGTTAAAGGAAGAGGAAATTAAATACTTAAATAATCTTATCTCAGAAAAAGAAATTGAACAGGCCATTTTTGAACTCTTTCAGAAAAATTCTCCAGGACAAGATATATTCACAAGTAAATTTTCTCAAACATTTAACTAAGAACTGGTTTCAATTCTATACAAAATCTTTGGAAAAAACAGGTGAAGACAAAACTCTGCCTAAATATTTATATGGCACAAATATATTGCTGATACCTAAACCAGGAAAAGTTAAAACTGAGAAAGAAAATTATAGACCTATCTCCCTGAGGAATATAGATGCAAAAATCTTAAATAAAATCTTAGCAAAGTGACTACAACTTAAGATAATATATTAATATCCAAATAGAATTTATCCTAGGAAAGCAGGGTTGGTTCAATATTAGGAAAAATGTCACTATAATTAAGTATATCAATAGTAAACCTATCAAGAATCATATGATTATATCAATAGATGCTGGAAAGGTTTTTGACAAAATACAGCAACCATTCCTACTAAAAAACACTACTGGGCATAGAAATAAATGGATTGTTTCCTTAGAATAATAAGCTGTATCTATCTGAAGCCACATTATATGAAATGGAGATAGGCTAGAGGCATTCCCAATCAAAAAGATCAAGGATGAAACAAGGATGCTTATTATCACTACTACTGTTCAATATTGTAATAGAAATGTAACTGTCAACAATAAGAGAAGAAAAAGAAGTTGAAGGAAGTAGAATTGGGTGGAAGAGATAAAACGCTCTCTCTTTGCAGATGACATGATGGTATACCTGAATATCCCCCCAAAATCATCTAAAAATCCACTAGAAATAATTAGCACCTTTAGCAAAGTCACAGGACATAAAATAAGCCCTCATAAATCCTCAACATTTCTATGTATGACTAGCAAGATGTAGCAGAAAGAGCTAGAAAAAGAAATCCCATTCAAAGTAACTTCTGGCCATATAAAACACCTGGGAGTCTACCTGACAAAGCAGAATCAAAATCTTTTTGAAAATAATTACAGTGCACTTTTCACACAAATAGAATCAGAGTTAGATAACTGGGCAAATATCAACTTCTCACGAATAGACCAAGCGAATATAATAAAACTGAAAATTCTAGCCAAATTAAACTACTTGCTTTTTGCCATACCAATCAAAATTCCAAAAATAAATACTTTAATGAGTTAGAAAAAATTGTAAGTAAATTTATATGGAGAAATAAAAAAGTCAAGAATTGCTAGGGATTTAATGAACAAAAGTCCAAAAGAAGGTGGCTTAGCCTTATCAGATCTAATATTATATTATAATCCATCAGTCATCAAAGCTGTCTGGAACTGGTTAAGAAATAGTGTGGCGTATCAGTGGAATAGACTTGGTGGAATAGCATAAATTGATCATAGTAATCTGATATTTGATCAACTCAAAGATCCAGTTATTGGGATAAAAACTCGCTGTTTGATAAAAACTGTTAGGAAAATTGGAAGTGTGTATGGAAGAAACTTGGATTAGACCAAAACCCACAATCTATAGCAAGATAAGATCAAAATGTATAAAGGATTTAGACATAAAAACAATATTATAACCAAACTAGGACATCAAGAAATAGTTTACCTGTCAGACTCAAGGAAAGGGAAAATGTTTGTGAGCAAGGAAGACAGCTTTCCTTAAATTAAATTAAAAAGCTTTTGCAGACAGAAAACCACTGTAACCAAGATCAAAGGAAATGTAGTAAATTGGGAAGAAATTTTTACAACTAGAATTTCTGACATAAAATTCATTTCTAATATATACAGATAAATGTCAAATTTTTAAAAAAATACAAGCCATTCCCCAATTGACAAATGGTCAAAGCATATGCAAAGGCAATTTACAGATGAGGAAACCAAAGATATCCATATTCATATGAAAAAATTTCTCTAAATCATTACTTATTAGAGAAATGCAAATTAAAGCATCTCTGAGATACCACTTCACATCTCTCATACTGGCCAATATGATCAGAAAGGATAATGATCAGTGCTGGAAGGGATGTGGGAAATCTGGGACACTAATGCATTGTTGGTTTAGCTGTGAACTCATCCCACCTTTCTAGAGAGCAATTTGGAATTATGTCCAAAGGGCAAGAAAAAATGTGAATACCCTTTGATTTAGCAATACTATTACTGGATCTATATACCCTGAAGAGATTAGGGAAAAGGGTAAAAACATCACTTGTGCAAAAATATTCAAAGCAGCCCTGTTTGTATTGGAAAAGAATTGGAAATTGCATGAATGTGCTTCAATTCGGGAATGGCTTAACAAACTGTGGTATATGTATGTCATGGAATATTATTGTTCTATTAGAAACCAGGAGGGATGAGAATTCAGGCAAGCATGGAAGGATATGCAGGAACTGATGCTGAGTGAGATGAGCTGAACCAGATGAACTTTTATCACCCTAACAGCAACATGGGGGTGATGATAATCCTTAATGAACTTGCTCATTCCATCAGTGCCATCAGGTACAATTTTGGTCTATGTGTGATGGAGCATGTCATTTGCATCCAGAGATAAAATTGTGAAGTTTGAACAAAAACTATAGACTATTACCTTTAATTTTTTTTAAAAAAGTTATCTTTTTATGTATTTTTGCCATCTCTTATACTTTATTTTTCTTCCTTAAGGATATGATTTCTCTTTCATCACATTCAACTTAAATCAATGTATGCCATAGAAACAATGTAAAGACTAACAAACTACCTTCTGTGGGGGGTTGGTAGAGGGAAGTAAGATTAGGGGAAAAATTTTAAAATTCAAAATAAATAAAATCTTTCTTAAAAAAAGTAAAGAAATATAAAATGTATCAAGATAAGAACAAAACAAAATAAAGGAATAGGTATATGCAAAGAAAAAAGGAAATACATTTTTTCTAAATGATATGACTGTAAAACTGAGATGGTTGTGCAAACAAAATTTTTTACAGTAATAAAAGCAATGCTGCCAAAATTAGAAGAAAAGCAGAAAGCTGGGAAACAATCTTTACTAGCAAGAGTTCTAATAAAGTTCTCATTTCTAAAATATATATAGAAAATTGTGTCAAATTTATAAGATCACCTCATTTCCCAATTGATAAATGGTCAAAAGATATGAACAGAAATTTTTCAAATGCAGAAATTAAAGCTATATATAATCATATGGAAAAACTCTTCAAATCACTATCAATTAGAGAAATGGAAATTAAAACAGCAATGAAGTATCATTTTACAATTCACCCAGATGAGAAAAAGGGAAGATGATCAATGTTAGAGAGGTTGTGGGAGGAGTGGGATATTGGTGCTTTGCTGGTGGAGTTGTGAATGGATCCATTCTTTCTGGAGAGTAATATGAAACTATGTGTGAAGAGCAATAAAACTGTTCATACCCTTTTACCCAGCAATTCCAATTCTAGGATTATATCCAGAAGAAATTGTAAAATGTTGGAAAAATCCTACATGTTCTAAAACATTCATAGCAGCTCCTTTTTAGTGGCAAAGAATTGGAAATTGAGAGGAATATCATCAGTTAGGGAATGACAAAAGAATTATGGTACATGAATACTATGGAATATTATTGTTCTATTTGAAACCAAAAATGGTCAGATTCTAAAGAAGCATGGAATGGCTTGCAGGATCTGATGCTGAGTGAAAGGACTAGAGCCATGAGAACAATACACACATCCACAACATTATGAGATGAACAACCTTGATGAAAATTACTCCTCTCAACCATCCATAGAGCAAGGACAACTGTATTTAACTTGTTATTAACTATATTATCCCCAACCAGAGGAAGAAAAACAACACAAAACAAAACACAACAAAAAAAAAAATAAAAACACCCTTCTGAATTTGATGAACACGTTATAAAAATTATGTCTTATGTATCTCTTTCCCTTAATCCTAATTCCTCATGCCAAAAATTACTAATTTTTAAATATATTTGACAAAATATATATGTAGTATGCTTGGTAGACTATTCCCTGCTCGAGTGGGGCGGTGGGATGGGAGGGTGGAGGGAAATTTTGTAACTTGGAAATATACATATACAATTGGATGAAAATAAAAATATTTTCCCCTCAAATTCCCCCCAAGGACTGAACTTCTCTATTACTTCCCAGGCATCACAAACCTTTCAGTCATTTGGACTCACAGCTTAAGTGTAAACCCCCTATTTCTTCATCTTTCTTAATCCTCATATCCAATGTTGCCAAATCCTATTGATTTGACTTTGTAAGACATCTCACATTCTTCCTCTTTTCTTCTCTGATGCTACCTCCATACTCCCTGATTTAAGAGCTCATCACTTCACAATTAGACTTTTGTAATAACTGGATGTTTTTAAATGCCAGCCACAAGTTCTTTCTTATACCTTTACTTCCTGCACTCAACTGTCAAACAGATCTTCCTCAAGTATATCTTTTATATTGCCAAAATTTTTGCTCAATAACCTCCAGCAATTATTTGTCAGCTCCAGGATCAAATATACAATCTACTGCTTGGCATTCAAACCCTCCAAACTCTTCTTGGTGTCTTCTTCCTGGTGATTATTACAAATTATTATCAATATATAAATATATATATATAATATAAATATTCAAATGTTTATTCCCCTATTACCTTGTAAATTGACAGCAGGAATTGTCTTCAGATTTTAGAGTATTTTCTGGAATGTATTAGGTGTTTAATAAATATTTAAATAGAGAAAATTTGATTAACTAAGCAACAACAATTACCATTTTCAGAGCAAGAGTTTGAAAGTGTTAATGTAGGAGAGGCCATCATGCATGGGCACTTACTGAAGAAGTTATAGGATCAAATGTTAGTTATGAATCTCATGGACATTGAAGAAGGCAAGATTGTCGACTGATGAAATTAAGATAATCTAAATATGGCAAACGGAAGCATGAAATATTTCAGTTCCTCCAGTATGAGTAGTCATTTCTGAAACTTCAATCATTAATCAAAAATATATCTATGGATGTAGAGTCATCTGGTAGAATCTTTTATTTTTTTCAAAGAGTTCCGGAAGATTCAAGTAAGAAATGAAACTAATTAGGATGAAATAAATGTATTACTTATGGAGCAAGTATGCCAGAGAGCAGTGGAAAAAGACAGATATACCAAAGATTCAGAAGAATTTGGGAATAATTAGGGTGAGATTTATGAGTTATGGACATAATTTGGGAATTTTCTATCAGTATCTAGTAATGAAGAACCAGTGAGAAAATATGAGTATGAGCTTAAGTTCCTCATGAAGGAATGATTCTAAACAGAGCATCTGTTGCCAGAAAGAGGTTCATTGAGAGTAGGAAATGATTAAAGTATTCAAAACCATCCCTAAAGGGGAAGTTAGGTGGTGCAGTGGCCCTGGAGTCAGGCATAACTGACTTCAAATCTGCCCTCAGACACTTTATAATTACCTAGCTGTGTGGCCTTGGGCAAGCCACTTAACCCCCATTGCCTTGCAAAAACCTAAAAAAAAGAATCATCACTAGAGATTTAACTGCAGAAAGGGCAGCAATCCTTAGAAATCTAGGGATCCCACACCCAAAGATCAGAAGGAAGTGAAGTTGTGGACTGAAGGAGAGAGGTCAGAAGATTGGAAGTACCACTGGTATGTGGATCTGAATTATATGACCCAAAGACCATTTGAGATGTCTCTGGCATAAATATTAGATCCTGTATTTGCAGAGTTCCCTAAAAAATCTCTGAAGGAAAGGCCAAATACATGGGCA
Organism: Macrotis lagotis; assembly: GCF_037893015.1. Lineage (NCBI taxonomy): Eukaryota > Metazoa > Chordata > Mammalia > Peramelemorphia > Peramelidae > Macrotis > Macrotis lagotis. Next base: position 471,331,190 of record NC_133658.1, on the reverse strand, counting down.
AAATATGTGAAATGCAAATGATGATGATGATGATGATGATGTTTGTCTTTCGGTATTTAAAAAGGTCATGACACAAGGAAGTGATATCATAACAAGCAAGTAAATTGGATTTTAATGAGGGGATGCTCTGCTGACCCAAAAAACCCCAAGTTTCTCCTTTGTAGCCATTGGGGTCCAAAGCCAAATTTGAATTCAGGTCCTCCTGAATCCAGGGTTGGTGCTCTATCTACTGCACCAAATAGCTGTCCATATTTATTTTGGATGGATATGAAAAAGAGAGACAGCCTTGGTTCTAAAGGTTGGGGGGGGCAGAAACCAATGTATATTTGCTTCACATCACAATGATAGCAGTTGGATGCATGGGGCAATAGATGAACATGCCATTTCAGAGGTTATGATAGCACTGATTTTGATGGCCATTAGCAGAGCCAGAGTTTAAATGTGTCAGTGTGGGAGAGGGAAGTTTGCATATGAATCTAACATATGGCAGTTAGAAAGGTAAGAAGTATATTAGTATTGATAACTAGATGGACTGTGAAATTGTGGGTTAAATGAATTGTGATCCTTATTAGGAGCAAGACACCCATATATAATCCCTCTAAGTCAAGAACAATATGTATAGTTAGCAGTCAATTCCATTGAATGAAATATCCTATCTCAACCACATCCTGTATGTTTCAACACACTTGTTCCAGGAGAGTTCTGTTGAAATATTTAATTTGGGGTGCACCCTTTATTGACATCTATGCCTATGCCCTGTTTGTGTGCTGTTGATTGCAAAGTGGTCCTACAGGAATCATCTATAAGTGAATCCATTAATAAAGTTTGAACTAATAACCCTGGCATTGTGTGCCTTATTTTCCCCTCAGAATTCCTTCATTAAAAGAAAACACAATAGGGCATATAGTGTCCTGTTCCACAACAGTTGGGAAATTAGTAGTATTTCCAAGAAATTACCTGGCGAATGGAAGAATACTGGGGAGATCCCCAGATGACTGTCTATTAGAATGTGGGCAAGAGTAGTGATAGTAATAAAATTGTATGGGCCACTTAGGGCATGGGATGACACCCCAAAGACTCTGCAAGAGTAGAGTTCCCTGCTAGTTTAGATTAAATTGGCTTCTGGAGAAATGTGTAAGGCAGTAATGATTAAAGAAGCCTGCTATTTTTAAGCACTTTGTTCTGTGTCACTGAGTGACAGCTAAATGCCTAGGCTAGTATAGGTAAACTAGAAAAGAACCAGGACTAGGAAGAATTATGGAGATTATTGTTTTCTAATTAATAAAGAATAACTGAAAAATTGTATTGACTCATTAATTTTTAAAAGATTTGAATGGGCGGTTTTTAAATTTTTTAAACATTTATACACTATTTTATTTTCCCCCAGATATATATATATATATATATATATATATATATATATATATATATATATATATATATATATATATAAACAATTTTCAACATTCATTTTAAAAACTTTGATTTTCAAATTCTCTCCCTTCTCCCCTTTCCAGAAACCCTACTATCAAGAAGGTAAGCAGTTCAATATAGGCTATACTTGTGTAGTAATGCAAATAATTTCCCTAACATTGATGTTGTGAAAGAAAATATAAAGCAAAACAAAAACCAAAAAACACCTCAAGAAAAATGAAGTTAAAAAGAAGTATGCTTCATCTGTATTTGTACACCATAAGTTCTTTCTCTGGGAATGGATAGCATTATTCATATGTCATCCAGAGGTGTTTTAGATCATTGTATTGCTGAGAATAGCTAAGTCATTCACAAATGATCATCTTGCAATATTTCTATTACTTTGAACACAGAGTATTTCACTTTGGATCAGCTCATGCTAGCCTTTCCAGGTTTTGCTGAGGGCATCCTGCTCAACATTTCTTATAGGAGAATAGTATTCCATCATATTCACATATCACAATTTGTTTAGTCATTCCCTAAATGATGGGGATTCTCAAAATTGGCAATTTTTTGTTATCAAAAAACAGCTGCTTTGAATATTTTTGTACGTATAGGTCCTTTTCCTTTTTTAAAAATCCCTTTTGAGATAAAGACTTTGTAGTGATATTACTAGGTCATAGGTTATGCTTGTCTTCATAACTCTTTGAGCAGTTTCAAATTGTTCTACAGAATGGCTGAATCAGGTCACAACTCCACCAACAGTGTAGTAATGCCTCATTTTTCTCACCTGCCCTCCAAAATTTGTCACTTTTCTTTTCTGCCCTTTGAGCAAAACCAAAAAGTATAAGGGTAATAACTCGGTATTGTTTTAATTTTCATTTCTCCAATCAACAGTGAGTTAAAAGTATTCTTATATTGGTATGTATAGCTTTGATTAAATTATCTGAAAATTGTTCATATTTTTTAATCATTTATCATTTGAGGAATGGCTTTTATTTTTGTGAATTTGATTCTCTATGCATGAAAAATGATGCCTTTAGCTTCAGAATTTTATTCCAGTTAATAATGATAACTACATTGTCCTCTATCCTATATCTTCCCTCCCATTTATTTATTCTCTCTTTCTCCTTTCTCTAAAGTGTTTTGCTTCTGACTACCTCCTCTCCTAATCCACTCATCCTTCTTTCAGTAGATCCCTTCTTTTATTCTATTTCAGTCCCATTTTGCTGTAGATAAGTTTCTATTTCACATTGACCATATATTATTCCCTCTTTGAACAAATACTGATGAAAATAAGTTTTATTCACTCCACCCCTTATGTCCTCCCTCCTCCCCTTCACTCTAAATGCATATTTTTGCCTTTAATACATCTTCCTTTTCCTTTTTCCTAGTACATTTTTCTCTCATATTTACCTTGATTTTTTGGATATCATCCCTTCATCTTTAGCTCACTCTTATATATGTCTATATATAATCATTTAAATGCCCTAATAATGAGAAAGATTTATGAGATACCAAGATCCTCTTCCCATGTAGTAATATAAACAATATAAACTAACTCTTATTAAGTGTCTTATAATTTTCCTTTCTAGTTTACCTTTTGTAGTCTTCTCTTGTGTTTTGTTTTTAAAAGTAAAATTTTCTGTTCCTCTGATCTTTTCTTCAGGAAAGTTGGAAAGTCCCCTATTTCATTGATTATTAATCTTTTCTGCTTAAGAGTATGCCCATTTTTTCTGGGTAACTGATTCTTGATTGTAATCCAACTTCTTCTGCCTTCTGGAATATCATAATCCAACCCCTATAATCCTTTAATATAAAAACTGCTAAACCTTATACTTTCCTGACTCTGACTCTACAATACTTGATTTCTTTCTTTCTGGATGCTTGCAATATATTCTCCATGACCTGTAAGCTCTGAAATTTAACTATAATATTCTTGGGAGCTTCCTTTGTGTGATCTTCACATTGGGGACCAGGAGGTGATTGGTGGAATTCTTTCATTTTCTATTTTATCATCAGTTCTAGAATGTCAGTGCAGGTTTCCTGGATAGTCTGCTTTTTTTTTTTTTTTTTTTTTTTTTTTTTTGCAAGGCAATGGAGTTAAGTGGCTTTCTCCAGGCCACACAGCTAGGTAATTATTAAGTGTCTGAGGTCAGATTTTAACTCAATACTCCTGACTCCAGGGCTGTGCCACCTACCTGCCCCAATAGTTTGCTTTTTGATCATGGCTTTCGGATAGTCCCATAATTTTAATTTTATCTTTCCTGGATCTATTGTCCTTGTTTTTTCCAATTAGATGCTTCATGTTGTTCATTTTTTAAATCATTTGCTTTTGTTTTATTGTTTCTTGATTTCATGCAAAGTCATTTGCTTCTGTTTCCTCAATTCTAACTTTTAGGGATTTTTCTTCTTTGGTGACCTTTTAAAATGTTTTTCCCATTTGTTCAGTTCTACTTATTAAAGCTTTTTTTTTCTCCTTATTGGCTTTTTGAATCTCTTTTACCATTTGGTCTAGTCTTTCTTACAAGGTGCTATCATCTTTAGTATTTTTAGTGTCTCTTTTAACAAGCTGTTGACTTATTTCTTATGATGTTCTCGTATCACTCTAATTTCTCTTCCCATTTTTTTCTACCTCTCTTATTGATTTTCAAAATCCTTTTTGAACGTTTCCATTGCCTGATACCAATTATTATTATTTTTTTCTTGTCAGCTTTTGGATGAAGGAACTTTTTTCTTTATTATCTTCTTCTGAGTGTGGGTTTTGATCTTCCTTTCCACCATAAGAGGTTTCTATGGCCAGATATTTTTTTTGGTTAGTTTTTTTCCAGTCTATTTCTTGATTTTAACTCTTTGATAAAGTAGTTCTTTGCTTCCATGGATGAAAGCAAATTGTCCCAAACTTACAAGGTTTTGTGCAACTGTATACAGAGGTATTTCCAGTTATCTGCAATTTTTCAGTTCTTGTAAAATGATATAACTTAAGGAGAGATGATTTTACTGTTCTTCTGGACTGTCCTCTAGTATGTGAGTAACTCCACACAGTATTTCCTGCTCTGGAAGACTTAGAAGGATCCCCACTTACCTGAAATTACAAGCTCTGGTCTTTTATTATTCCTCCTCTCCCTGAGACTGCCAGTCAGGACTGTGTCCCAGATTCAAGTATGGGTAAAGGAAGAGAGTCCTGCCTCAGTGGTAGCACAGATACCCCTATAATATCCATTGACCAATTGCTTGACCTCCTTACTCTCTGAGGGTTGAGAACTCTGGAAAAAGCTGCTACTAATGCAAAACTGCTATTGATACTGATTCAAAGATTTGGTTTTGATTTACTTGGGTCCAGTTTGCACTACCATTTCCTGGGCTGCACCATGCACCACTCTCACTCGTGTTTGACAGATTGTTCCTGCTGACCTCTTAAAATGTCTTTAGCACCTATGAACTGAGAGGTCAGGAAACAACTACTTTTGCCACTGATTCATGCCCATGGCTTTCTACTGGTTTGTTGGGGCCAGGTCTTCACTGGAGTATTCTGTACTGGGCTATGCTCCCTTCTCATTCTTGCTGATCCCCTAAATTGGTTGTCTTGGGTTGGGAACTTATTTCCTTCTACCTTATTGCAGATTCTGCACTCTACAATTTGTTTAGTGTCATTATTTAAAAGTGTTTGGAAGGATTTAACAATTTCCTGACTTTTACTCTGCCTCCTCTTAATTATTTTAATTTCTCTGGTAAGAACTTGGTCTTATAATAGGGTATAAGTGGGTAAGCACTGAACATGGCTCATTCAATAGCCAAAGGCCACTAGAGTAAGAACCATGCAAGGGTCTTACAACAACAGCAAAAGCCTCCTATAGCAAATAGAATTCTTGCCAATATAATTTATTTTAATCTGATATGACCAGGGGTGTTTCAAGAAGAAAAAGATAATCTTGCTAATTCATTAACTATTAAAGAGATGGAGAATGATGAAATCCTATCAACAACATACAAAAATGACTGTATCAACCCCTCTGAAAGAAAGTAAGGCCCAAGTCATGAACTTAAAAATGACCAGGATTAGGATAAAGGTTCCCCAAGATTAAGATGGATTGAGGGAGATTGGAAGCCATATGTAACTTTGTACTAGTCATGGCTCAGTAAACTGGCATCCCTTACCTTATTAGACATGGGGACTGCATTCACGCTTATTCATGGAAATCCACATGGCCCTCAAGTTCAAATTAGTGATTATAGAGACAAAGCAAATCAGGCAAAGAAAATTAAGATTGTAATTTAAATCATCACATCCAATAAAATACTGCATATATTTCACTGATTCTTAAAAACAAATTAGGAATATATTTATTATTGAGGCAGATTTGAAAATATGATTTTAAAAAGGTTAGTAACCCAATACATGCTTCTGTTCCAGATATAGTAAGACTGACCACAGAAGTATATTGTATTATATCTAATTTAATGTATCATTTAGTTTTCCTTTGGCAAAGCATGACAGAAGCAACATGTATCATAAGGAATGGTTAGCAATGAACTTTCCAGTTCCTACTCAAAGGCTATATACTCAGGCCATATGTCAGTCTGGTTGCTCAGAATTTGGAAAACATACTGAACCTTGCAGGTACCCATTGTAAATTTTTTTGATAATATTTTGCTAATATCTGATGATTTGCCTTTAGTACAGCAACATTTTGAATAATAATAGGATACTCTCCCCAAAAAAGTGTTGGACAATGAAACTGGTCCTAGGATGGGTATGGTCAGGTAAAATGCAGGTTACATGAAACTAATTCATGAGCACTCACAATGATTAAATGGTATAGTTAACAGATAGTTCTTTAAGTACCAAATTGTTCTGGCACTATTTGACCTCTTTTTTGTCACTGTTGAATAAAATTAAATAACATTTAAATATATATAATAGCCAGATTGTATTGTAAGTGTTTTATATAATCTGGAATGAGATCCAGAATGTGAATATTAAGCATGATGTGGTACATGAGGAGAAACAGTGTCATTGTGAAGCTAAAGTGTTACCATGTCACCATCAAATATGTTCTGAGCTGAGTCAATAAATTTACTAATTTTACCAATACTAATTTTCTACTTGCTGGAGGAATTTCTCCCTTTGTTCTAATAATGGAAATGATTATTACAATAGTGTATTTATTTCGCTTCCATCTTGCTACTATCTGACTCAATTTGGGCCTTTATTATCCATCTTTTTTCCCCAAAAGATCTTTTAACTCATACCCTAGAATGACTGGGTTTTCATAGATCAGTCCTCACCATAGCTACTTTTGATCATTAAGTATGTCACCACCCTTTCTTCTTTATATTTTGTATACCTAGACTGTAATGGCATCTCTTTCAGGGACAAAACTTCTTCACTTGCATGTTTTTGTATCCTCAGTTCTTATCATAATAGACTTGACTATATTATTCATTCTATATTTCTATCTATCTATCTATCATCTGTCTTTCTGTCATCTATTTATCTTTCTATCAATTTGTCTATGCATCATAACAAAATGCTAAGAGCATACTTATGGCATATTTTCTATTATAATGAACAAGGTAAAAATAAATCTCTTTAAAGTATAAACAATATTATAATCCCAATCCATATTTTCTGAGGTTATGTCTAAACCACCAGATCTTAGGAACAACAAATGCAATTATTATTATAATTTTGAGTAAAAAATAATCTACTAAAACCAACTAATAAGCTATTTGTTAAAGTGGATAACTTCTGACTGTGTTGGTAGTTAATTTATCATATTGAATCAGTAGCATTTTCAGAAATTAAATAATACTCAGTGAAATCCAAGAAAGACTCATACTAAGTTGATGCTCATATTCCCAGAAATCATTTTAGGTTGAGCAAGGAAGTACTAGAGTGAGATGTTGGCCTTCATACAGATAATTTTGCCTGGAACATAAAATGGAAGAGAGGATTAGGTTGCAACAATTTTTAACTTGTTTATTTTATCTAAGTTTAATAATATTCACTTTTATCAGTATATTTAATTCTGAAAATACCACTCATCACCCATTCTAAAATGTTCTTGGCTAGATGTGAGAGACTGATAACTTGTCAGGTTGGCAGTCCAGATTCTGACATCATGAAAATGGCAGTAAAAGAACAACAGAAGTATTGAAAAAATATAGTCCCAGTAGATCAAAGATTTGGAACTGGCAAGCACCTTGGAGGGCAATTAATCCAATCCTAGTATTTTGTCTTTGGCTCCCAGAGAATTTAAGAGACTGCTCAAGGTCACATCTCTAATAATCATGGACTCAAAACCAAATACTGGTGTTTAATATCCCTTCTAGTATTCTCTGAAAAGTTGAACAGCAAGTAACCTTTGAATAAGATGTTACAACTCATAAATATCAGACATTAGTAAACATTTCTATAGCTACTCCTTTCAAACTTTAACAGGTTATCATTTACATAAAATATAGATTCCTGATGTCACTATATAAAAGGATTACTTCAAAAATTATAAAGGTATTGAATAAACAATTTAATTGGCAACACTTTTCACCAAGATTTCTAACCAATTTTAAAAAAAGATTAACTTAATATATATAGCATTAAATTTCCCTCTCCCCAAGAACATATTATAGGCAAAATTAGGACCTCTTCTTCTGGATCAGTAGACTCTTTTTCTAGGCCACACCCATTTCAGTCCATTTAATTGAAATTGTCTATAAAGCTTATGAAGTTGCTAATTGAAACACAAAATCTCACTTAAAATATAAATTATATCTTTGACTTTTTATGTGTAAGAGAATAAAATTATTCTTTACAACAATGCATGTAAGAGACACAGAAATCATTCCTTAGTAAATAGACTAATTACTTTCTACCTGTAAAGTGATAGAAAAAATTTAATAACTTAAAATTATAGTACCAACTTCCATTGATTTGAGCTTAATTCAGAAGTTCTGCAAGAAGCAAGGTAGGTAAGACTCATCTTTCAGTATTCCCAAGTTGCAATATAAGTGAGATTTATGTAATTTAGAAATTTTAAGGGAAAGGAAATTATGCCTTGAATGAATATTTTCTCCTTGTTCTTCTTAATAAATGAATTTTGAGAAATTGCTGTTTTCTATGCCTAGAAATAGTCTATTCTCATTTCCAAACTTTTTAAAAGTAAATATATATTTTTAACAGACTTTATGGCAAGGTCAATTTTTTCCCCTTAACAGAAATAAAACCATGTTTCCCATCTTTTAGAACAGTGAAATTATTGAAATTTTAATCTCATAATTATATTTCTAAGCCAGGAAGCAAATGAAAAAGCAATCTGGCCAATTATTTTTGGCTTTTGTTTTGTTTTCCAATTTAATAGCACTGTTTCAATCAACTATAAACTCAATTCAAAGGAGAAATATTCCTTTTGAAAGCATTTTTATTTTCAAATATAGTTTCAGCAGTGCATTTTTTTATTTACACATATGCCAATAGTGCAAATTAAGATATATGTATGGTCAGTGAAATATGATATTGATTTTGTGTCTTTTTTAAATTGATCCTATTTATAGTTGGTTCTTATAATGTTATAGTATAAATCACTACTATCTCTGAACTTAATTCTGAAATTTTGCTGACCTATAGTGGGTAAAATTTAGGAATTCAGTACTAATGTTATTCACTGTTCTCTTTTTTATGGTTACAGCATTGGTTTTAATATCAGCAACATTCAAAAATTAACAATCAGCTCTTGTTGGCAACCACATGGGCACACTTCCTTGACAGTTCCCTTTCCAATCTTCTCTTTCTCCCCATTCTCAACAGCTCTGGGGGAAGTTGAGATCGTAGTGGTAAATTCATGCTTCACTAATAAAATAAAGTCTGGACACATATATGGCATATATGAACATACATTTCTACACCCTTACATAAATCTATCAAAGAATCAGGAGGCACATCCTGATCAAGGACTTCTCACATGCTTACCTGTGTTTAAGCTAAACAAATTATGTTCATCTGCTTAGATGAATAGGTTTTCAGGGCCATGTATACTATATCCTAATGAGCTCCTTGTCAGCATGTTGGAATCCTTTCCTCATCTGTATCTGTTAGTATGTCTACTTCAGAATTTCTCAAGTTTGGATCCAAGAAGAAATGAATTATCAGTTTCCCAAAATAATTGTTCAGGGGGACAATGATATTTAATGACATGAGAGTCTGCAAACATTCCTGAAAAAAAGATCAGACCGGAACAAAGAATACGAATTGTAAATATAAGACACAAGAAAAATATAAAAAGTTAAAATAAAGGGAAAACAAGGGATTCCATAAAACTAAGCACTTCAGGGACAGCTAGGTGTTGCAGTGAATAGAGCACCAGCCCTGGAGTTAGGAGGACCTGGGTTCAAAGTTGGCCTCAGACATTTAATCATTACTTAGCTTTCTGACCTTGGGGCAAATCACTTAACTCCATCTCCTTGCAAAAAACCTTAAAAACAAAACAAAACAAAACAAAACAAAACAAAAAAAAAACTAAGCAGATCATATCCATACATGGATAGGTGATGTTTGTAACTCTTAAGAACATCACAATTAGGAGAATCAGGAGTATATACAGACAGAGGATGAGGCTGTAAACTGATTTTGATGGGATGACATAAAAAATTAAGGGGTAAGAATGAGTAATGCACTATGAGAAAAGCAAAAGGAAAGGTAAAAAGAGGAACTATTTCTCATATAAAAGAGGCACATGAGAGTTTTTCTAGTTCAGGGGAGATGAGGGGTGGTCGGTAATGCTTGAATATCAACTCTGCTCAGAATTGTGTCAAAGATGGAAGACTTTATATACACCTTTAGTTGGTTATAAAAATCTTTCATCCAATATAGATATGAAAGTGAGAAGAAACAGATGTCATAGTGCACAGTAATAACAATATTGTAATGATGATCAGTTGTGAAAGAATTGGCTACTCTGATCAATTGAGGGATCCAAGATAATTACTAGGGATTCGTGATGAAAAAATTTTATCCACTTCCAAAGAGAGAGCTGATGAACTCTGAGTGCAAATTAAAACATAATTTTCTACCTTTATTTTTGTAAATGGCTAAAATGTAGATATATTTTTTATGATTTTGCATATATTTTTGTCTTGTCAATGAGTATGGGAAAATGTAAGGGATGGGTAGAATTTGGAGCTCAAGATTTAAAAGGAAAAAATGCAAAAAAGAATTATTAAAAATTTAAATTAAAAAATAGATATATAGACAAGATATAGAAGAGAGAAACAGCTATAGGACTATGACTGAAACTGATGATCATATAATGTTACATATTGCTCTAAATTTTATAAAAACCAAAAATAACACAAACAACAGTAGGATGACCTGATGTTAATAATCTTAACTGACTAAACTTTTAATATTATGAATTATTAGTACTAATGGTAATAAAATATTACTTTGGTAAAGCTTTCTCTGTAAAGTTACAAATATTCCCAAAATGTGAAAGGAATCAGTGAAGAGTAGAGATGAATTTTAGAAATTTGGTAAGAATTTGGAAATCTTTTAAGAAGACATAAATAAGTCATTCCAAGCTAGAAAATTCCCCTTAATCCAAGTATTATAACTTCCTAGTTTAGTAAAAGGTACTGAATTCCAACATTTGCCAATTTTTATATATTTATACTAAGATTAATGTATATAATATAATAAAACTTGATAGGCTTGCACCAAGAAATAATAGCACATTTGTAGATGTTGTAATGAGAAATTAGACAGGTCTGAATGTGGACATGGGCTTCCACTTGCAACATACTTTTGAAACAAGTAGGTGGATTGAGAAATTTGTTCTTGATGCTCAAAGAAGACAGGTTTTAAAAGGTGCAGATTTGATAAAAAAAATCTTTATTAAAATTTTATGAGAAGCTTAGGGAAGATTTTATACAGATCCATATAAAATAACTACACTTTTTCATTTAAAAAAAGTAATATATCCCACTGGCATTCTACTCTGTTTTTGTGCTTCTGACAAAAATGTTTTATAAATCTCTCTGTTACTCATAACTGCTTAAATCAATTTATAAATGTAGATCCATGCTGCAGGATCTTCAAAAGAGGAGAAAGCTCCTCTTCATTTTTTGCAATCTCAGCATTTAGCAATATAGGCAGTCAAATAATTGTTTAATGAATGATATAGAGAATATAGTTAGTGTATTATTTCCTGTTATCATTTCTAAAATCTTCTGGAATATGGATAGAAAGGTTGTGACTTCAGAAACTGGAGTAATTCAATAGTTTCTTGTATTGATTTGTCAAAACATCTTTCTCATAAAGGATAAATAATTTAGAATTTAGTTAATTTTTAAAAAAGTTTTCTGTAAATTTAACAATTCATGAATATAAATAATTTTAAAAGGAGACTCAATTATAAAATGATTTTGTGTCATTTGATATTGAATTATTAACTAAATGGAGGATAGCATCATAAATATAACAACCTCTGACTAGTAAACACCCTCATCTTCAAACCCTTATATACACAGTCAAAACTTTATCCCTAAACACTTATCTATGTTACCTTCAATTATAAGTCTTTCTGAATGTTAATATTATTGTTATTTGCCTTTCATTATAAATCTAGATTATCATACTATTATTAATTAGCTACATTTTATATTATTCCATATCGTGTCATATTCTTACCATCTTTCTCTCTTCAGAAATCTTCCTGGCCAAGAGTATGTCTACATAAATTGATAACTTGGTCCTTAGTAAGTTGATTTTCTGTCATATCCCTGACATAATAAAGGCAGAATGAAGTGTAGGTAGTTCAAGTTTTCTCATTTCTATTACTGGACTCTATTGCTATCATTTTTATTCCATTGTATTTATATTTTATGCCATTACTATATTCCCTTGAAGTTCAATAAACTTATATCACCTTATTCAGATACTGATGTAGTTATCTAATGGCCCAGAAACCATTCTCTCTCACTTAAATCCATTTTATTAAAAGATATCACCCATATTTCATTACTATTCCAAGGCCCTGTGGTGACAGGCAAGAGACAAAGTAGCAGGTGTAGATACACAAGGAGCTTTAGTCACAGCCCAACTCCAGGTGGTCTAGGTCACAGTGCTGCCTTCTCACTAGAAGTAGAAGTTGGATTCAACAGCCCCCCTGGCTTTCTAGGCAGCCTTTCATGGGTCTTATGAATCACTTCCTGAAGTAAGTAAGGTCTAGAAAAAAATGTGATGAATTTATTTGCTTATCCAATCCTGTGCTGATTAACAGAACAGGCAGAGATTATAACCTGTGGTTGAAACACACACACACACACACACACACACACACACACACACACACACACACAGACACGCAGACACAAATGTACAAAAGCTTCTTCAAAGAAGATACTACTAACCAACAGTATGAGGAGTGGGTGCACCCTCATAGACAAAACAATATCTAATATATCTGGAAGACAAACAGCTATTGTAGCAGGAGGCTTCAGCAAGTATCACATTGAACTAGCAGCACTGAGTGAAATAATACTGACAAATGAAGGCAACTTACTGAATTTGCAGTTAGATGCATGTTTTTCTGGAAGGTCCACAGTGAAGGGGAGCACTGTAAAGCTGGGATAAGTTTTGCACTTAAAACTTAATCTAATCAGCAAGCTTGTATATCTGTCAAAAGGAGTGAAGGACAAGTTCATAGCATTGTGATTGTCACTTCCAATGAAATGTCACACCAGCATCAACACTGGCTATTTTCTCATGATGATGTAGATCGAATAAAAGCTTTATGAAGTCAAAAAAAAATTTAGGAAGGCCTGGAGACCCTTATTATCAATGTACCAAAAGAAGACAAATTTATATTAATGGTAAAATTGACTCAGTCTACCAGACATGACAGGGATTCCATGGGAAGAATGGAGCTGGAAACAGCAACAGCAATGGTTGCCCAACACTGAAGACTTGCACATCTCATGTCTTCTCATCACAAATACTGTCTTCCATTTACCTAAATGCAAAAAAACTTTCTGAATGCATCCTTGCAGCAAATAATGGCACATAATAGTCTATGTGATAGTACCAAGACAAAGACAGGATATGAGAATTACCAAGGCAATGTATGGAGCAGAACGTTGGACTGATCACAGTCTCATCCCCTCCAAGCTAATTATTCACATTCAACTGAAGCAGGAGCACCAAGGCAAAATGACTACTAGAAGGAATAATATCAAAAGATTAGAGTACTTCTTTAAGCAGAAACTATTTTTTTGCTAATTTGGCAGGAAAGTTGAGCCAACACACAGTTGGCATCAGTGGAACAGAAAAGGAGTGGTCAGCTTTCAGAGGTTTGGTGTACGGTTCTTCATATGTTCATCTGAGTCAGAACATTATAAACAACATGACTGCTTTTGGTGAACATAATAAAGATATATAGAAGCTGGTTAAGTGAAAAATAAGTATTCTACAAGGTTTACTAGCAGCATGGTTCATCCTTCTCTAAGTAAGTAGCCTTGAATTCTCTCAAAAGTAAAGTATAAATGAAGCTTTGTGAGATGCAAGATTCATAGCTAAGTAAGAAGGCAGGAAAAATTCATTTTTAGTATGTAATAATCCAAAGTACCTTTATGATACTCTGATGACTATGAGTCAAAGAAATATGATGTATCACAGTATGAATGGAGTCACACTGATTACTAATAGGGATGTGATCCTAGAGAGAGAAACTAAACACTTCCATCATATTCTTAACAGATCATCATCAATCAATGCAGAAGCCTCAAGTTGAAGTTAATTCTTCCCTTGCTGAAGGTTCGAATGAAGAAGTTTTGAATGCCATTAGGCTCCATTCATGTGGTGGATGATTCTATTCCAGCTGAGATTTACAAGGTTGGGAGTCCAATGATCATACAAAAACTGCCTGAAATTTTTCAGGTTATATGGCATGAAGAGGTTATCACCAAGGAATTCAAGGATGCCTCCATTTTCTATCTAAATAAGATAAAGGGAACTGGATAGTCCATGTCCCCTGTGACAATCACAGGGTTTTTGATTCTCCTTTAGTCATTTTTGGTAAGATTTTTGCCAGTGTCCTTCTCAATTGAGTGATCCTTCATCTGGAAGATGATCACCTCCCTGAGAGCTAGTGTGGCTTCAGAAAGGCTCAGTGAACTGTCGATATGGTCTTTGCTGCCAGACAATTCAAGGAAAAATTCTAGGAGCAGAATAGAGATCTGGATACAACATTTGTACATCTGACCAAGGACTTTGATGCTATCAGTCATGAGGACTTATGGAAAGTTTTGTAAAAATTGGGTTACCTGGAGAAGTTCATCAATGTTGTGCATTAATTTTATGATGTCATGATTGCCTGGATATTGGGTAGTAACTTTGTTCTTGTGATTTTTAGTAACTGATGTAGTAGTAGAATAATACTCTGTCCTTGCTCCCACTCCCATGCCTTTTAGGATATTGTTTTCAGTCATGTTATCAAATGTCTAACAGGATAAATTTGGCATCAAGGTCAGTTGTCTCACTGTTGATAAATTTTTCAATTCTTTTTGTCTAAAATACAGAGACCAAAGTTTAGGCAGTATTGGTGCATGGTTTTCTGTTTGCAGATGACTGCATACTCAATGCAACCATTGAAGTTGTGATGCAACCATCATCATTTCTATGCTACTTGTGCTAACTTTGGCATTAATCAGAGAAACACAGGTGTTCCATAGGTCAAGACCACATCATCGATTACAGCAAATGGAAGTGTTTAGAATACTGGGGATAAGTACATTTACCTTGGTAGTGTACTTTCAAAGGATATACATATTAACGATGAGGTTGACACATGAATCGTCAAAGCTAACTTAGTATTTGGGAGGCTCCAAAAGGAAGTGTGGGAAAGAAGAGGTATTAGACTGACTTCCAAACTGAAGGTATACAGAGCTGTTGTGCTGACCTTATTGCTGTATAACTGTGAAATCTGGAAAAACTACAGTATCATGCCAGGATACTGTTCTGTTTTCATTTCAATTTTCTTGGAAAGTTTCTGAAGATTACCAAGTAGAATAAGAAATCAGACAATGAATTCTGTTCTTGAACTAAACAGGCAAACATTCAGACACTACTAAAGGAAGTGCCAAGATGTCCCAATGTGAATTATGTGCTTACCAAAAAGACTATTTTATGGAGAATGCACAAAGAGTAGGTGCTCACAGAGGAATCAGAAGAATCAATACAAGGGCACCCTGAGGGTATCTCTTAAGAACTTTTAAATAGGGGCAGCTACTTTTTATAGTGGCAAAGAATTAGAAATTGGGGGGATGTCCATTAATTGGGGAATGGCTAAACAAATTATGCTACATGAATACCATGGAATATTTTTTGTTGTATAAGAAACCATAAATGGTCATATTCTAGAGAAACATGGAATGACTTACAGGATTTGATGCTGAGTAAAAGGAACAGAACCAAGGGAAGAATGTACATATTAACAACATTAGGAGATGATCAGCCTTGAAAGCTTCTCTCAGCAGTCTGGAGAGCTAGGACAACTGTAATAAACTGGCTATGGACAATGTTATCCCTATCCAGAAGAAGAAAAGCAAAACAAAAAAAAAATTCCTTCAGAATCTAATGAGCACTTTGCAATAATTATCTCTTATGTAGCTCTTTCTCTTAATCCTAATTCCTCATAGCCAAAATGACTAATCTGTAAACATGTTTTTTAAAAACATGTATATACAATGCTAACCTGACTGTTCACCACTGAGGACAGGAGGGTGGGAAGTGAGGGTGAAAGGAAATTTTATAATTTAAAAATATACATGTGCATATGGATGAAAAAATAAATTAATTGATTAATTAATTTTTAAAAGAAGAGATAGGAGCAATTAGGTGGTACAATGGATAAAACACTGGCTCTAGAATCTGAAAGACTTTAATTCAAATCCAACCTCAGACACTGAGAAATAACCTAGCTGTGTGACCTTAGGCAAGTTACTTAATCCCATTGCCTTGAAAAACACAAACAAACAAAAAGAACTTTGAAATTGATTGCTCAGCATGGGAAACATTGGCATATGACTGCCCATCATAGAGTACCCTCATCAAAGATAGAACTGTGTTTATATGCCAGTCAGAATTAAAACAGCTCAAAGAAAATATGAGGTGTATGACCATTGGTATATTTGTGTCCAAGTAGTGGTAGAGCATTACAAATTCATATTGGTTTGATTAGTCACAGCTGGACACATTGGTCTTCTGTAACAACACACCAACCATCCAACTTTGTATCCAGTCCAATAGGCATTATTCTAATTTGTTCTAATTTGCATTTCTCTAATTAATTGTGAGCTGAGGCATTGTTTTAATATTGACATAGTTATAAAATCTCCTAAGAAAACTATTCATATCCTTTAAACATTTATTAATTGGGCATTGGCTCTTATTCTTTTTGTAATTTTGACAGTTTTCAAAGTTTGAGAAATGAAGTCCATATCAGAGAAAATTGTTCCTGTTTTTTCTCCAGTTACTATTTCTTTCTTATTTCTTTCCATTCTGCTTCTCCATTTTTTGTTCTCTCTCTCCATTCATCCTGTTCTTCTCAAAAGACATTTTGCTTCTGACAATTCTCTCTCACAATCTGTCCTTCTTTCTATCATCCCATCCCCTTTGTCTCAAGCCTTTGCCTTCCTGATTTCCTCTAGGATAATACAGATTTGTATATACAATTGAATGTATATGTTATTCCCTCTGCAAGACAATTCTCATGAGAGAAAAGGTTACTCATTCCCCCCTCACCTCACTCTTCCACTACACTGCCAGAATATACTCAATTCTATCTCCTCCTTTCACTTTCTCACAATACATTCCCCTCTCATCCCTTAACTCCATCTTTATTCAAAAATATTTCTTCACATTATAACAGTAGTCTATTATAAAAGTAGACATAATTCCCCTCCAACCACAAAGATAGAGAAACCTCAAGAAAAATGAAATGAGAGTGGAAAAAAAGTTTAATTGTCTCTGTTTGGATACTATCAACTCTGTCTCTGTAATGGATCAAATTCTTTATCATAAATCCATCTGAAAATTTGCTTCAATATTTTCCTCACAGTTACTATTGCTAGCTGTATTTTCCTTCATCCTCTTCCTCCCAACCCCCTTTCTATTCTGTCTCTCTTTTCACCCTGTTCCCCCTCAAAAGTGTGTTGTATCTGACTAACCTATCCCATGATTTTCCCTCTCATTTATCATCTACACCTCCCACTCCTCCCCCCCTGGTCCTTTTTATCCCATCACTTTTCCCTTTTTTTTTTTTACTCTATGGTAAGACAGATTTCTATATTGAGTGTTTATGTTATTTGTTCTGAGTCACCTCTGATGAGAATCAACTTTCACTCACTCCCCCATCCCCCCTTTTCATTCCATTGCAATAGAATTTTCTTCCCTCTTTTGTGTGAAATACATTAGCCTGTTCTACCTCTCCTTTCCCTTTCTCCCAGTACAATCTTTTTTACCCATTGACAACATTTTTAATATATCATAACCTCATATTTAGCTCCCTCCTGTGCTTTGTTTATATATATATATATATACATATATATATATATATCTGCTCCTTCTAACTGCTCTAATAAATGAGGTTCATTTGAGTAATCAGTATCATCTTCCCATGCAGTAATATAAGCAGTTCAACATCACTGAATATCTCTCTCATAAATACCTTCCCATCTACCCTCTCTCTATTTTGACTGAGCCTGTATTTGAAAATCAGAATTTCTATTCAGCTCTGGCCTTTTCTATAGGAAAGATTGTAAATCTCCTATCTCAATGGATGTTCATCTTTTCTCCTGAAAGAGGATATTCAGTTTTGCTGGGTAGATGATTTTTGTTTTTAATCCAAGCTCTTTTGCCTTACAGAATATCATATTCTAAACTCTACAAGTTCTTAGCATAGAAGCTGCTAAATACTGACCATAGCCCCACAATGTTTGTATTGTTTTTCTGACTGCTTGAAATATTTTCTCTTTGACTTGAGTGAACTAGAATTTGGTTATAATATTCCTGGAGATTTTTATTTTGGAATCTTTTCTGGAAAGTGATCAGTGAATTCTCTCAATTTCTTTTACCCTCTGCTTCTGGGATATCAGGGTGATTTTCCTGAGAATTTTTGAAAAAATGAAGTGTAAGCACTTTTCCTGGTTATGACTTTCTGGTAGCCCATTATTTTTTTTTTTGCCCCTTATTTCCAAGGCTTTATTGAACAAGGTTACAGGGGTAGAAAATGACGGTTCCAATTCCTTTCAATTCCCTGGCATGAAATGTTGTATTCAGGGATGGAGACATGCATATAACACACTCACACTCAGTGACAACAATATTCACACGCATACCACATCTACTAAAAGGAGTAGGTCCAGTCTACATCCACTTTTAAAATCCTTATTCATAGATCCAGTCATGAGCACAAGACTTATAATCAACCAGCTCCTCAGGCTTAAACCACAAGCTGATCTCCTTCTCAGCACTTTTTACAGAATCACTGCCATGAATGATGTTCCTGCCAACTTGAATGCAGAAGTCCCCACGAATGGTACCTGGCTTGGAATCAGCTGGGTTGGTCTCCCCCAGCATCACTCTGCCTGTCTTCACCACATTCAAGCCCTCCCAGATCATGGCTACAACAGGCCCTGAGTTCAGGTATTTCACAAGCCCAGGGAAAAATGGTCTGTCTTTCAGGTCAACATAGTGCTGTTTCCGATGTTTCTCTGAAGCCCTCAGCAGCTTCATGCCCAAGAGGCGGAAGCCCTTCTGCTCAAAACGTTTGATGATGTCCCCGACTAGGCCGCGCTGGACACCGTCCGGCTTGATGGCAATGAAGGTGTGCTCTGCATTGGCCATGGCCCAGGGAAGCTCGGCCTAGAGCAGGAGAGAAGGCGGCAGTGGCGGCAGAGTCCGGAGTCTGCTACTCGCAAGCCCATTATTTTTTTAAATTATCTCTTCTAGAACTCTTTTCCAGGTCAGTTGATTTTCCAATGATATATTTTGCATTTTCTTCTAGTTTTTCTAATTTTGCTTATTGTTCCTTGATTTCTCACAAAAAAAAAAAAAACTTTCCCTTAGGTAATTTTGAAGGAATTATTTTCTTCTTTTGTGTCTTCTTTTCCATCTGTTAAATTGTTCTTTTATGGTGCATTCTTCTCACTGATCTTTGTACTGCTTTTTACATTTGACCAAAATTGATTTTTAACATATTGTTTTCTTTGGTATAAAAGTATCTTCTTCACCAAGCTGCTGACTTGGCTTTCATGACTTTCTTGCATCACTCTCACTTCTCTTACATTTTACCTTTACCTTCCTTACTTGCTTTTCAAAGTTTTTGAGCTTTTCCATAGCCTGAGATCAATTCTTATTTTTCTTGGAGGTTTTAGATACAGAGTCTTTGATGTTGTCATCTTCTGGGTGTGTATTTTGATCCTCCATAGGACCAAAGAAATTATTTGTAATAAGATTTTTTCTTCTCCTGTCTTTTAGCTCATTTCACCAGTCTATGAGCTGATTTCAACTCTTTGTTAAGATAGAGTTCTGCTTCCAGGGTGGAGGATGCAGTTTCCCAAGATTTTAGGGTGTTTGGGACTACCTCCCAAGGATCTCAATTCCTTCCTTATGAGAGACTCTAACTACTCTCCTGTTATGTGCTCTGGTCTGTGGATGATCACAAGCACATCCCTCTGCCTTAGAGTTTTCAGGAGGGTATCTGCTTTGTTATGGAAGTATGGAGCACCAGACTGTGGTGTGAATCTGCGGATGAGAAAGCATCAGAATCCTGATCTAGGCAAAGCAGAGAAACCTTTGTAATCTCCCTTGACCCCTTATCATCTACTGAGTTGAGTGCTCTGGAAGCAGTTACTGGATGTCCCCACAGATTCCCAGGGTGGGACTGCATTTTCCCACTAATGTTTCAAGTTATCCTTGGTAATTTCTAGTCTGCAAGGTCTGGAAACCTATCCAGTTGCCATGCACCTAAGTTCCAAGAACACAGGCACTGCACAGGCTGTTCCTGGAAGGTTGGAGTCCATTGACATTAGAGCAGACCAGGCTGCACTGAGGATCTTTCCAACCTTGGTAGAACAGACACTTCCTGTGGTTCTTCCAAGTAGTCTTAGAGCAGAAAATTATTTTACTCCTTCCTCCACTCCACTACCTTGGCTTCACCCCCAAAATCATATCATTTTATTACATATTCCAAATTATTGCTTATATAACCTAATATACAAGCATTATACACAGGAAGAAAAACAAGATATTTAGACTGTAAGATGAAGTTGTATACTGAGAAAAATAGTTTATTAAATAATGTACTTTGAAAATCTTTTAAAATAGTTAATGAGCTTTGTCCAGAATTAAAGAGAAGAAAAAGAGAAAAAAGACCTTGATAGATTTAATTTGGTAAACTGCAAGGTAATTTAACCTAAGGTGCTCTTCAGTATAGAATTTATTTTTTTTTATTTATGGTTCTTATTGGCATGATGACTATGAAATCCAGGAATACAAGTCTCTAAGGAACTAAAGTCAGGTGACCCAAAGACATCAGGGAATAATGTGTTTTTGTGGTTTTATCATTTCTGGCTATGTCCAACCTTTCATGACCTCATTTTGAATTTTCTTGACAGTGAGATTGGAATGGTTAGCTACTTTTTCTTTAGATCATTTTACAGATGAGGACACTGAGACAGAGAGGGTTAAATGATTTTCTCAAGGTCATATAAGCAACTAAGTCTCTGAGGCCATATTTGAAGTCAAGAAAATGAGTCTTCCTGACTTCAATACCCTTTAAACTGTACCACCTGCTTGCCCATTAAAGATATAAAGAGTGAGCATAAAGACACATTGTATTTACAGTGTTTTCCTTTGGGCATGAAGCAGCAAAACAGATATTCAGTAGGTAAAATTTAGGGGGGGAAAGAAAAAAAAGATGAGCAAGATATTTAGCTTATTAGTGCAGTGTATAGAATGTCAGACAAGTAAGTAGATTTGAAATAAAATCTGATCTCAGACATTAACTAATTCTCCTTTAACCTCTTTCTCGCTTTACCTCACTTAACTTAAATATAAAATAGAGATAATGACAACTCCCAGAGTTCTTGTCAGGATCAAATGAGTTTAATATTGATAGAGTTTTGTAAACCTTAAATTAATCTATAAATGGTAGTAACCAACACCCATCAAAATCATCATTTTAATAGTCAATATCATCATCATATGTAAAAATATTACAATGAAGATTTTTTTATTTATTGAGTAGAATCTTTGTGAAAGATTCATGAAAGATTATGCACAACTGTGGCACAGATTTAGATATCCTGGATTGTTAGATAATCTATATATATGAAAATATCCACTCTGCTGAAATCATTAATACATTGAAATATTGCATCATATAAACTATAATATCATATTTGTGAAGTTAAACCCAAAGTGGAGAGAGAACTAAAGTTAGACAATGGAATCTGGAAGGTCTAGGGTCAATTGCCACTCAAACAGATGCTTGTTCATTGCCCAACTCTGGAGCACTCTCTGTGAATATAAATTTCTAAATAGTTGATGTGCACTAGTAGAGAGATGTTTCCTTAGTAGGAATCCCTTACACTAATGAAATCCCATACCAATCCAGAAAGCAAAACAGATCATTGTTTAAAAGGTAATAAAGTTAAGTAGTGGCTAACAGTTTTATACTGTAAATGTAAGCCTAACTATTTATTAGACAGGAGGAGAATTTATAACACCTTATCATGAAGAAATTGTCAGAATATCCAGAGAGAGTTAGAGGAGAACAGTTTAACATTAATAAGTATTTTATTATTTTATTTTTCTGTTGACCTTTTTATGTTTCTCTTGGGACATATTAGGAGAACCAATTTTCTGTGCAACTCAGTTCCTTTCATTAGGAAATTTTTAATGAACGATATTTCATTGGATGTCTAGCTTTTTCTTTGAAAAAAGAATGGCCAATTTTGCAAGAGAGTCCATTCTATGTGTAATGCAACCTCTTTTGCCTTCCTGTTCCCTTAATGTAGAAGCTATTAAATCTTCTGCTATCCTGACTGTGAATCCACAATAATTGAATTGTTTCTTTATGGTTTCTTGTTGAAATTTCGCTACCATATTCCTGGGATTTTTCTTTGAGGGATCCTTTTCAGGAGGTAATCCATAGTTTCATTTTTTCACCCTGTTTTTAAAATGTTTACCTTCCTGAATAATTTTTGAAAATGATGTCTAGGTTGTTTCATTCCTATTTTTATTTTTTTTCTGATGACTTTCAGGTAGTCCAATAACTTTTAAATGGTCTCTCCTGAATCTGTTTTCCAGGATCATTATTTTTAAAATGAAATATTTTACAATCTTCCACTTTTGTATTCTTTTGGTTTTGTTTTATTTTTTCATGACTTCTCATAATGTCATTATTTTCCATTTGTTTAATTCTAATTTTTAAGGAATCATTTTCTTCAATGAGATTTTATAACTGCTTTGAGATTTGATTAGTTCTTCTTTTAAGATATTCTTTCACTCATTTGCCATTTATACTTAGAGGTTTTTAAGGTGTTATTTTCTTCAGTATTTCTTAGTCTTCATTATCAATTTGTTGATGCATTTTTTCCTTTTATAATTATGTATTTATATTCAGTCATATGTATGTGCATAGAACAAAGTTTCAAAATTTCCCTCCACTCTCTCTTCCCACCCTAAACCCCTCAGAAGGGAACAGGCATCTTAGAACTTTACATATGTATTTTTTATTTTGAAATTTTATTTCTTTTCATCCATTTGTACATGCATATATCCAAGTTAGAAAGTTTCCCTCCACCCTCCCTTCCCACCACCCTCCCCTCAGTTGGAATAGTCAGGTTAGCATTTTACATACATATTTTTAAAGATATTTACAAATAATAATTTTTGGCATGAGGAATTAGTATTAAGGGAAAGAGATACAAAAAAGATAATTTTTACAATGTGTTTATCAGATTTGGCAGGGGTTTTTCCTGTGTGTTTTGCTTTGTTTTGTTTTTCTTCCTGTGGATGGTGATAACATTGATCTTAGGTCTAATATGATTGTCTTAGCTCTCTGAACTGCTGAGAGGGCTGCTTCTATCAACGTTAATCATCTCACAATGTTTTTGTTAATGTGTACTATGTTCTCTTGATTCTACACCCTTTACTCTGCATCAGATCTTGTAAGTTATTCCATGTTTTTCTGGAGACTTACCACTTATGTTTTCTTATAGAATAATATTTCATAGTATTCATGTACCATAACTTGTTTAGCCTATCGCCAATTGATGAATATCCCCTCAATTTCCAATTCTTTGCCACTACAGAATGAGCTACTTTGAATATTTTGGAAAATGTAGGACTTTTTTTTTTTCCATTTCTTATAATTTCTTCAGGATATATCATAGAATTGGAATTGCTGGGTCAAACAGTTTAAGCAGTTCTATTTCTCTTCGGGCATAGTTCCATATTGCTTTCCAGAATGATTAGATCTGTTCATAACTCCACCAGTAATATATCAATGTCCCAATCCTCCCACAACCTCTCCAGCACTGACCATCTTCCCTTTTTCTCATCTGGGCTAATCTAATAGGTTTGAGATGATACCTCATTGTTGTTTCAATTTGCATTTCTCTAATCAATAGTGATTTGGAACATTTTTCATATGCTTATATATAGCTTTAATTTCTTCATTTGAAAACTGTCTGTTCATATCCTTTGACCATTTATCATTTGGGGAATGACTTGTGACCTTAGAAATTTCATGCAATTCTCTATATATTTTGGAAATGAGACCTTTATCAGAACTCTGGGTTGTGAAGATTTTTTCCCAGCTTTTGACTTTTCTTCTGATTTTGCAGCATTGATTTTATTAGTGCAAAAACTTTTTTATTTATTATAGTCAAAATCATTCATATTGCTGTTTATAATGTGCTCTAATTCTTGTTTGATCATAGATTTAACCCTTTTCAAAAGCTCTGATACACAGAATTTTTTTTGGTCTATTTATCTATAGTATCACTCCTTATGTCTAAATCCTCTACTCATTTGGACCTTATTAGGGTGTGTGATGTGGATCTATGTCTAGGGTTTCCCATATTTTTTTTTCCATTTTTCCCAACAATTTTTGGCAAATACTGCATTCTTATCCCAGAGGTTGATGTCTTTTGGTTTGTCAAATATTAGATTGGTGTAGTCCTCAACTGTGTTTTCCTTTGAACCTATCCTAATCTACTGATACATTACTCTATTTTTTAACCAGTACCAAGCAGTTTTTTAAGACTGCTGCTTTATAGTGTAATTTTAAATCTGGTAGAACTAGACCACCTTCTTTCACATTGTTTTATCAGTTCCCTTGCTATTCTTGCCTTTTTGCTACTCCAGATGAATTTTGTTACTATTTTTTTTAATTTGGTAGTTATTTGGTAGTTTGATTGGTATAGCACTGAATAAGGAATTTAATTTGGGTAGAATTGTCATTTTTCTTATATTAAATTCGACCTAACTATGAGAATTTTTTCAAATTATTTAGAATTGACTTTGTTTGGGTGAGGAGAGCATTATAATTTTGCTCATACAATTTCTAGATTTGTCTTGATAAGTAGATCCCCAACTATTTAGTAATATCTACAGTTATTTTAAAATATAATTTCTCTTTCCATCTCTTGTGGTTTTATTTTATAACCTGCTTCTTTGCTGAATTTGTTAATTGCTTCAAGGAAATTTTTTAGATGAATTTCACAGGTTCTGTAGGTTTACCATCATATTATCTACAAAGAGAGAAAGTTTTGCTTCCTCATTGCCTATTCAATTTCCTTCAATTTATTTTTCTTCTCTTACTGCTACAGCTAATGATTCTAATATTATACTGAATAGCAATTGTGAACTTGTTTCACCCCTGAATTTATTGGAAATGCTCCAAGTATTTTTCCCACTTAATTTAATATTAGTTGATGGTTTTTATATAGATTCTATTTATTATTATTTTTAAGGAAAACTTCATTTATTTTTCTAGTTTTTAATAGGAAAGGATGTTGTATTTTATCAAAGGTTTTTTCAGCATCTATTGAGATCATCAGTGAGATAAAGTTTCTAATAGGTTGTTTTTTTTTTTTTTAGGTTTTTGCAAGGCAAATGGGGTTAAATGGCTTGCCCAAGGCCACACAGCTAGGTACTTGTTAATTGTCTGAGCCCGGATTTGAACCCAAGTACTTCTGACTCCAGGGCCAGTGCTTTATCCACTGGGCCACCTAGGCGCCCCTATCCACTGTGCCACCTAGCCGCCCCTAAGTTTCAATTAGTTTTACTGTTGATATGTTTAATTATGTTGAGTGTTTTCCTAATGCTGAACTATTCCTGCCTGCCTGGTTGAGATAACTTGCTGTAATCTCATTGCTAAAATTTTATTTAAGATTTTTCATCAATATTCATTAAGGAGATTGGTTTATAATTTTCTTTATCTGTTTTGGTTCTTTCTGTTTTATGTATCAGCACCATGCTGATGTCAAAAAAGGAGTTTATCTCCTTCCTCCCCTATTTCTTAAAATAGTTTATGTAGAATAGGATTTAATTGTTCCTTAAATGTTTGACAAAATTTACTTGTAAATCCATATGGACCTGGAGACTTTTTCTTAGGGAGTCTATCGATGGTTGCTTTAATTTCTTTTCCTGAAAAGGGGTTGTTTAAGTAATTTATTTCCTCTTCTGTTAATCTGGGCAGTTTCTATTTTTGTAAATACTCATCCACTTCACTCAAGTTACCCAATTTATTGGCATGCAGTAAGGTAATGTGGCTCCCAATTATCTTTTAATTTCCTCCTCACAGGTGGTTAGTTCACTCTTTTCATTTTTAGTTATTTTCTTTCCTTTTTAAAATCAGATTAATGAGAGATTAGTCAATTTTATTGGCTTTTTCATAAAACCAACTCTTAGTTTTATTTATGAGAAAAATGGGGTTTTTTGGTTTCAATTTTTATTCATCTCTCCCTTAATTTTCAAAATTTCTAGTTTGGTATTTAATTGGGGAGTTTAATTTGTTCTTTTCCTAGCTTTTCTTTTACTTGCATAATCAATTCACCAATCTCCTCTTTCTCTCTTTTATTCATATAGGCAGTTAGAAATATAAAGTTTCCCCTCAAAATTTCCTTGGCTTCATCCCATAAATTTTGGTATGATGCCTCATTATTTTCATTTTCTTGGTTATAATCATTGATTATTTCTATTATTTGCTGTTTGATCCACCCATTTTTTATGATAAATTAAAATTAAAATTCATATTGGTTTATTTTTCCCTGGCTTTTTATTACATGTATTTTTTCCATCATGATTTCAGTAGTGTACATTTATTATTTTTGTCTTTCTGTATTTGACTTTAAAGTTTTTATGCCCTAGTACATAATCAGTTTTGGTAATGGTGCCATGTGCTGCCAAGAAAATGTTATATTCCTTTCTGTCCCCATTGAGTTTTCTCCAGAGGTCTATCATATCTAAGTTTTCTAAGGTTTCCTTCACCTTCTCATCCTCCTCCTTCTTGTTTATTTTGTTGTTACATTTATCTCATTCTGAGAGAGGGAGATTGAAGTTTCCCATTATTAAAATATTGCTTTTATTTCTCCTTTTAATTCAGTCAACTTTTCCTCTAGGAATCTGGTACATACATATTTAGTATTGATACAATTTCCTTTCCAATGGTGCCTTTTTAAGAACATGTAGTTTCTTTTCTTATCCCTTTTAATGTGATTGATTTTTTAATTTACTTTTTTCTGAGATTATAATTGTTACCCCAGATTTATTTTTTACTTCAGCTGAGGCATAATATATTTTGTTCCAACCTTATAACCTTTACCCTGTGTATATTTTTCTGCTTCAAATGTGTTTCTTTTAAACAAGATATTGTAGGATTCTGGTTTTTTTTTAATCCATTCTACTGTCCATTTCATTTTATGGGACAATTCATCCCATTCACATTTAAAGTTAAGATTACTGATTCTATATTTCCTTCTATGCTGTATTTCTCCATTTATATTCATCTCTTTCCTTTTCTCTTATTCCTCTTCACCAAAATATTACTACCTTTTCCCTTTATCTTTTAAAAATTTAAATTTTAGTTTTCACTTGTACTTTCCCTTACCTTTTATCAGTCCTTTCTTCCCTTAGCTTCCGAATTCCCAGCCATCCCCTTCCCTGTATGTAGATTGTGAGAATTTTAAAGCCATGTGAAAATGTATTTTATTCCCATCCTGGACTAAATCTATTGAATAGAATTCATACAGCATTCATATCCTCCCTTCTTTCCCTCTAAGATCATAAATCTTTGTGCCTCTTCCCTTGATGCTCTAATATTATTAGTCATGTATCTTCCATCACAGTTCTTGATTTCTTGAAAAGTTCCTATTATTATCAAAATATCATCATGAATTTTTACTTGGTTGTTTGATAAACGGCATTGACTCAAATTGCATCAAATTATAATTATAATCATTTTTTACCTTATCCCTTTTTCAAGGATCTTTCAAGTACACATAATCCTCTTCACAAGGCACAGTATCCTCCAAAGCCATATTGTTCCTCTTCCCCTTGGCCTATTTTCTTTCCCACTTTACCTCCCCACCTCCGATTCAAGATAAATAACACTTTGTTAATTGAACCAAATCCCTTTGTCTGTTGCACTTTAACCCCCCCCCCCCCCCAGGATACTTAACCCCTTGTTAAGTGAAACATCTTGATAAATTAACTGAAAGAATCTTGAAGATCTCTAAGTAATAGGAGGCTCTGGCAGTTCCACTGAGAGCTTTACTAATGATTGTAAGTAATAGAGGTTTTTCTCAGGTCCTTGCTGCTTACAATGCCCTCCATTAGACAAGGTGCTTAGCACATATTGATTAAAGCCACTTACAATGTAATGAGATACTTACATTAAATTTGACACTCCTGCCTTTTTTCCCCCAGTGCATCAAAACTCTTTTGCCCAACTCTATGCCGATAAATTTGATAATCTAAGTGAAATGGATGAATATTTACAAAAATATAAGTTGCCCAGGTTAAATGAAAAAGAGATTAAATACCTACACAACCCTACCTCAGAAAAAGAAATTCAGCAAGCCATTACTGAACTCCCTAAAAAAAACTCTCCAGGGCCTGATGGATTCACAAGTGAATTCTACCAAACATTTAAGGAACAATTGGTTCCAATCCTATATAAACTCTTTGGAAAAATAGGGAAAGATGGAACTGTGCCTAACTCTTTCTACAAAACCAATATGGTACTGTTTACTAAACCAGGAAGAGTTAAAACAGAGAAAGAAAATTATAGACCTTATTCACTGATGAATATAGATGCAAAAATCCTAAATAAAATCTTAGCAAAAAGATTACAAGTCATCACTAGGATAATACATTATGATCAAGTAGGATTTATTCCAAGAATTAAGGGGTTGGTTCAATATTGGGAAAACTGTTAGTATACTCAATTTCATCAACAACAAACCTATCAGTAATCATATGATCATATCAATAGATGCTGGAAAATCTTTTGACAAAATACAACATCCATTCCTATTAAAAACACTAGAGAGTGTAGGAATAAATGGACTGTTCCTTAAATTAATTAACAGTATCTATCTGAAACCATCAACAAGCATTATATTCAATGGGGAGAGGCTAGAGCCATTCCCAATAAGATCAGGGGTGAAACAAGGATGCCCATTATCACCACTACTATTTAATATTGTATTAGAAATATTAGCAGCAGCAATTAGAGAAGAAAAAGAAATTAAAGGAATTAGAATTAGGAAGGAAGAGACAAAACTCTCACTTTTTGCAGATGACATGATGGTCTACCTAGAGAATCCCAAGAAATCATCCAAAAAACTACTGGAAACAATTAGCAATTTTAGCAAAGTTGCAGGTTATAAAATAAACCCTCATAAATCCTCAACTTTTCTATATATGTCTAGCAAGAAACAGCAGGAAGAGCTAGAAAGAGAAATCTCTTTCAAAGTGACCTCAGACATTATAAAATATTTGGGAGTCTATTTGCCAAGACAGACTCACCATCTTTTTGAAAACAATTATAAAACACTACTCACACAATTTAAATTAGATTTAAATAACTGGGCAAATATCAACTGCTCTTGGATAGGTAGAGCTAATATAATAAAAATGACAATTCTACCAAAACTAAACTATCTGTTTAGCCTCCTACCAATCAAAATTCCAAAAAATTACTTTAACGAGTTAGAAAAAATTGTATGTAAATTCATATGGAGAAATAAAAAGTCAAGAATTGCCAGCATCTTAATGGAAAAAAGTGCAAAAGAAGGTGGCTTAACCCTACCCGACCTAAAATTATATTATAAAGCATCAGTCATCAAAACTGTTTGGTATTGGCTAAGAAATAGAAATGGTGGACCAGTGGAATAGACTAGGTGTAAAAGCAGGAGATGATTATAGTAAGCTGCTGTTTGATAAACCCAAAGAGTCTGGCCATTGGTATAAAAACTCCTTCTTTGATAAAAATTGCTGGGAAAATTGGAAGTTAGTATGGAAGAACCTTAGATTAGATCAACACCTCACACCCTTTACCAAGATAAGATCCAAATAGTTGCAGGACATAGACATAAAAAACAATACTATAAGCAAATTAGAAGATCAAGGACTATCTACCTGTCAGATCTATGAAAAGGGAAACAGTTTATGACTAAGGAAGAGTTGGAGAACATCATCAAAATCCAATTAGATGATTTTGATTACATTAAATTAAAAAGTATTTGCACAGATAAAACCAGTGTAACCAAGATCCAAAGAAATGTAGTAAATTGGGAAACAATCTTTACAACTAATTATTCTGACAAAGGACTCATTTCTAAAATATACAGAGAACTGAGTCATATTTTTAAAACAAAAAGTCACTCCCCAATCGACAAATGGTCAAAGGATATGCAAAGGCAATTTACAGATGAGGAGATCAAAGTAATCTATAGCCATATGAAAAAAATGCTCTAAATCTTTAATTATTAGAAAAATGCAAATTAAAGCTTCTCTAAGGTACCACCTCACACCTCTCAGATTGGCCAGTATGAACAGGAAGGATAATGATCACTGTTGGAAGGGATGTGGGGAAATCTGAGACACTATTACACTGTTGGTGGAGCTGTGAACTCATCCAACCCTTCTGGAGAGCTATTTGGAACTATGCCCAAAGGGCAACAAAAATGTTCATACCCTTTAACCCAGCAATACCACTACTGGGTTTATACCCTGAAGAGATGAGGACAAAGGGTAAAAAACATTACTTGTACAAAAATATTTATAGCAGCCCTGTTTGTGGTGGCAAAGAATTGGAAATCCAGTAAATGTCCTTCAATTGGAGAATGGCTTAGCAAACTGTGGTATATGTATGTCATGGAATGTTGGGGGCGGGGGGAAGAGGCTTGGCGGTCGCTTAGCGGGGGAAACACAATCACCTTATAAGGGAATGTTACAGAACTCGGCCCCTCATTGGGTAAGAGTTCATTGGAGGGAGGACAGAAGGGATAAAAGTGTCTGCTGAGAGGTTGGGAGAGAGCGGGATGTGATCACAGAAGAATAAAGACTCATTATCCACCTCAGGCGCTCTGTCTGGTTCTTCCCCCATCAAAGAGTGGGGGCCGGAGGTACCCCGAAGACTCATCATGCATTGGACTGGTGAGTAAGAGGACGGACTAGCATAAAGAAGCCAGTGTTGTAAATAAAACCCCGGCAATGGAACACTATTGTTCTATTAGAAACTAGGAGGGACAGGATTTCAGGGAAACCTATAGTGATTTGCATGAACTGATGCTGAGTGAGATGATCAGAACCAGAAAAACCCCGTACACCCTAACAACAACATGGGAGTGACGTTCAACCTTGAAGGACTTGCTCATTCCAACAGGGCAACAATCGGATACAATTTTGGGCTGTCTGCAAAGGAGAATACCATCTGTATCCAGATAAGGAGCTGTGGAGTTTGAACAAAGTACAAGGACTATTCCTTTTAATTTAGAAAAAAACCAGATATCTTATTGTCTGATCTTGTTACCTCTTAGATTTCTCTTCTCTTTAAGGATATGATTTCTCTCTCATCACACCCAGTTTGGATCAAGGTACAACATGGAAACAAAGTAAAGACTGACAGAGTGCTCTCAGTGGGGGGGGGGGGAAGCAAGATTGGGGGAAAATGTAAAACTAAAATAATATCTTTAATAAAAATAAATTTAGATTAAATAAAAGTTTATTCAACCATTCAAAATCAAAATTAAATAGCACAGTATATATTATGAGGAAATACACTATATGTAACAGGAAGACAAAGCAGTGGACTGTTTGACAAAAGATAACTGAATATAAAGGGATGGATGTCTACTGCATAGTAAATATATATGTATACATAGGTGCATGTTGGTATTCATATATTTATATTGTTCATATGTTTATATATTCATGTATGCATACACACATATATAAATATATCATGCAGGCATACCTATACACATATTCAGTCAAATATAGAAATCTATCTTACTGAACAGGGAGGTAGACGGCAAATTAAGGTTAGTAGTGGTAGAAATTAAAATACACTTGTGAGGATGGATAAAATAAAAAATAGAAAGAAAGTGAAAAAATGACATAAGAGAAATATAGAGTTTTCAGTCAAAACTTTGAAGATGAATAAATGTAGTAGACAATAGAATGAATAAGATACAAGCATCTAACAATATATTGTTTACTAAGACCACTGTTGAAATGAACATATACACAGTTTTTAAAAAAGCTAGAGTTGAAGTAGAATCTATTTAGCTTCAAATGAAGTGAAAAAAAGACAAGGATAGTTAACATGACTTCAGATTTAACAATAGAAAAAATAGACTTAAAGGAAAGATATATCCTTATACACACACACACACACACATATATAAATAGACTACATTTTGCTATGTTACCATAGAAGATATAAACCTAATGACAAAAAATTCCAAATTCAGAAATAACAAATGAATTAAAAAAGAAAAGGAAGAAAAAATAAACATGAAAAAGATATTTGGGGGTGGCTAGGTGGCACAGTGGATAGAGCCCTGGCCCTGGAGTCAGGAGTACCTGAGTTTAAATCCGGCCTCAGACCCTTAATAATTACCTAGCTGTGTGGCCTTCAGCAAGCCACTTAACCCCATTGCCTTGCAAAAAAAACCCAAAAAAAACAAACAAAAAAAAAAACTAAAGATATTCGGTGTGAAGTAGAAAGCAAAAAAAGAAGGAAAGCAAAAGACAGAAAGAGATGAAGGGGGCAACGAAACAGGAAAGAAAGATGGAAACAACTTTTGTCCATGATGGTGCACAGAAGGCAGGCACAGTGCTAAGATTTCCTGAACTTCTCTCATATATAGTATGAAACAAATCTCTTAACAAAAATCCAATCAACAAAACCCAGATAAAGAAGGTAGGAGAGGAACATGTACTTCAGTGTTTTTCTTCCAGGAACATGGGTGAACTGGGAACAGAGAACAGAGACCCTGTGGGAGGGGTGAGAACCAGGAGAGCCTAAGATAAGCTGCTGAGGATTTGATTGTGGGGGCACTGTACGAAAGCCAACTGGGGAACAGAGGTGTTGGCTGTGAGACTAACAGTCTGGGACTTACCAGCAGGACTGGAGAGTAAGTTCCAGCATGCAGTACAGCTGTGCATTGATCACTGGGCTCCTCTGGTCTGGAGGACCTAAGAGTCTGTACCTTCCTTTCAGGTGAACACTCTTCCCAGAACAAACATTTTATCAGTCTACCTTCTCACCAGACTCAGGTGTGGGCAGCAGAGCTCCTTCAGCTATGAATGGGGAGAGTAATTACCTTGCCCCATGGCATAGCCCACATTGTTCAAGGATAAAAGTATCCAGCAGCACCACCCACCACATCCAGGCCTAGGGAGGGGGCCTCAAATCAAGGTCACAGACACTCCAGAGAAAACAATCAGCATCCCCTACTGGCCAGCCCACATGGAGTTATTAAGTTCAATAAGCAAACTCTCTAACACCCCCTACTGGCTGACCCAGTGGGAGTTACTAACCCTCAACACAAGATCTTAGGAAAATCAAGAAAGTTCATAGAAAAAGGGAAGCCATAGAAAAATTCCTAGAAAGTAAAGACCCTAACTCAGAGAGACCTGGAACCTCTGATGAGAATATCATTTGGTGTCCAGAACAGAAATACTTCCTTCAAGAAATCATGAAGGAATTTAAAAATCAAATGGAAAATTTGGGGAAAGAATCACAAGAGAAGATTAGCACCTTGCAACCAAAAAAACAAATCCTTGGAAAATACAATTGGATAAATGCCAAAAGAAAATAATTCTCTCACAACCTCAATTGCTCAAGTGAAAAACTCATTCAAAAATAGAATTGAGCAATTGGAAAAGGATTTGCAAAAGGTAAATGAGGAAAATTCCTCTCTTAAAAAAAGGAATAGAGTGTGTGGAAACCAATGCCTCCATGAGACAACAAAAATCTGTTAAACGAAACCAAAAAATCAAAAAAGTTAAAGAAAAATGTAAAATAACCTCGAGAATAGATCGGGGACATATAACCTAGGAATTATTGTTTTTCCTGAAAACATTGAGCAGAAAAAAGCATGGACTTAATATTACAGGATTTCGTGATGGAAAACTGTCCTGATATCATGAAACCAGAGGGCAAAATAGTTATTGAAAGAATAAATCGATCCCCTATGCAAAGGGAAACCAAAATGAAAACACCAAGGAATATTTTGACCAAATTCCAGAACTACCAGATAAAAGACAAAATCCTTTAAGCAGCCAGAAAGAAACAATTT
This sequence comes from Macrotis lagotis, assembly GCF_037893015.1. Lineage (NCBI taxonomy): Eukaryota > Metazoa > Chordata > Mammalia > Peramelemorphia > Peramelidae > Macrotis > Macrotis lagotis. Next base: position 471,296,894 of record NC_133658.1, on the reverse strand, counting down.
AGAAATCAAGGAGCTACAGTAAGGATTATACAGGACCTAGTTGTATCAATATTAAGGGATCAAAGGGCCTGGAATGCAATATTCTGAAAAGCAAGGGAGTTTGGAATGCAGCCAAGAATCCATTTTATGGCAAAACTGAACCTACTCTTCTAGGGCAAAATATAGACACTTAATAAAATAGGAGACATCAGAGCTTAATAGAAAATTTGGACTTCAAACAGGAGACTCAAGAGACACATGAAAAGGTAAAGAAAAATGGGTAAAGGAAAATAATTTCTATCCAATAATAAGAAACTGGCTCTATCACTACCTAGGAGAAAGATTTTTAATAATTCTTGAGAATTGTAACTCTATTAAAGAAAATATATTTGCCAGAAGTGATGGGCACATATGACTTATTTGTGAAACTACTATGCAAAAATATGAAACTGGTTATATCCCTACCTGGGAAAAAGATACTAATAATTCTTGATAATTGTAATTCTATTAGTAAGAATATACTTAGCAAGAATTGATGGACACTCATCGCTTTTCTGTGACTCAGATAGAACAATTTAAAAACAATACCCCAGGGCAGCTAGGTGGCACAGTAGATAGAGCACTGGCCCTGGAGTCAGGAGTTACCTGACTTCAAATCCGGCCTCAGACACTTAATAATTACCTACCTGTGTCACCTTGGGCAAGCCACTTAACCCTATTTGTCCTGCAAAATCCTAAAAACAATACCCCCTTAAAAAGGGGGGCAGTAAAGAGATGGCAGGATGGAAGAGCCTGAATGGAGTAAACCTCATTACATTAAGGTTGCAAAGGGCCAATTGCAATAGAGGGGAAGAAGGAAGGAGGTGAGAACCACTTGAATCTTACTCTCATCAATTTTGGCTTAAAGTTATCATACAGGAGGAAAAGGGGAGGAGGGAAGGTGAATGAAGAGAAGGAAGGGAAGGAAGAAGGGGCAAAGGGAAAGGGGAAAGAAAGGGGAAGGGTTTGGACATAGAAGGGAAAACACATGGAAGGTGCTAGTATTCAGAAACAAAATACTGGGGAATATAGGTAAAGAGAAAAATGGAGAAAAATACAATCAGATGGAAGATAACATAGAGGGCAATAAGGAGTTAGTAATGACAACTTTGAAGGTGAATGGGATGAACTCTCCATGAAATATAAGCAAATAGCAGAATGGATTAAAAACCAGAATCCTACAATGTGCTGATTACATGAAAGTCATTAGAATCAGAAAGATACATATAGAGCAAAAGTAAAAGGTTGGAGCAAAATATATTTTGCTTCAGTTAAAGTGAAAAAAGCAGGTATAGCAATCATTATTTCAGACAAAGTGCTGTAAAAGTAGATATTGGTAAAAGAGATAAGTTAAAAGAGATATGGTACCTAAAAGGTACCATACACAATAAGTAATTTCAATACTAAATATTTATGCACCTAATGGTATAGCATCCTAATTCTTAGAGAACAAATTGCAGGAGTTACAGACATAGAAAGCAGAACTCTACTAGTGGGAGACCTCAACCTCCTGCTCTCAGATTTAGATAAATCTAATCACAAAATAAACAAGAAAGAAGTTAAGGAAATAAATAGATTTTCAGAAAACCTAGACATGATAGACTTATTGAGGAAATTGAATGGGGATAGAAAATATATACTTTTTGCCCTCTGCAGTACATGGCATTTGCATAAAAACTGACCAAGTACTAAGGCATAAAAGCATAATAATCAGTTGCACAAAGGAAGAAATAGTGAATACATCTTTCTCAGTTCATAATACAATAAAAATCATGCAATATTGGGCAAGGGAGATATAGAACCAAAACTAATTGGAAACTAAATAACCTCATTTTAAAGAATGAATAGATCAAAAAACAAATAATAAATAAAACCAAGAGTTAGTTTTATGAAAAAAACAGTGAAATTGATAAACATATGGTTAATTTGATTAAAAAAAGAAAGAAGAAAAACAAATTGCTAGTATCATAAATGACAAAAGGTAAATTAATCATCAATAAGGAAGAAATAAAAGTAATAATTTGCAATTATTTTGCCCAAATCTATGCTAACAAATTTGATAATCTAAGTGAAATGGCTGAATATTTACAAAAATATAAGTTGCCCAGGATAAATTTACAGGAAATTAAATACCTAAATAACCCTATCTCAAAAAAAAAAAAGAAATTAAACAATTCATTATTGAACTCCCTAAGAAAAAATCTCCAATGCTAGATGGATTCACAAGTGAATTCTATCAAACATTTAAGGAACAATTGATTCCAGTTATATACAAACTCTTTGGGAAAAATAGGTGAAGATGGAACTCTACCTAACTTTTCTATGACACCAATATGTTGCTGAATACCTAAGCCAAGAAATGTTAAAATAGAGGAAGATTATAATAGACCTATCCCTCTCAGGAATACAGATGCAAAAATCTTTAAAAAAAAAACCTTAGCAAAATAATTATAAGAATTTATCCCTAGGATAGCACATTATGATCAAGAAGGATTTATCCCAGGAATGCAGGGTTGACACAATATTAGAAAAAATTGCTAGTATAATTAATTTTATCAATAACAAACCTATCAGAAATCATATGATTATATCAAAAGGTGCTGGAAAAGCTTTTGACAAAATACAGCACCCATTCCTCCTAAAAACACTAGAGAGTGTAGGAATAAATGGATTCTTCCTTAGAATAATAAGCAGTATCTATCTGAAACCATCAACATGCTTTAGATGCAATGGGGATAGGCTAGAGACATTCTCAATAATATCAGGGGTGAAACAAAAATTTCCATTATCACCACTACTATTCAATATTTTATTAGAAATGTTAGCTTCAGGAATAAAAGAAGAAAAAGAAATTAAAGGAATTAGAATTGGGAAGGAAGAGACAAAATTCTCACACTTTGCAGATGACAAGATGGTATACCTTGAAAATTCCAAATAATCACCTGAAGAACTAGTATATATAATTAGCACCTTTAGCAAAGTTGCAGGATGTAAAATAAGCCCTCATAAATCGTCAACATTTCTATAAATGACTAGCAAGATATAGCAGAAAGAGTTAGAAAGAGAAATCCCATTAAAAGTAACTTCAGACAATATATAAAAGGTCTGGGAGTCTACCTGTTAAGGTAGACAATTACAAAACACTTCTCACAGAAATAAAATCAGATTTAAATAACTCAGCAAATATCAGCTGCTCAGGGATAGGCTGAGCTCATATAATTAAAATGTCACTTCTATCAGAATACAGATACTTGTTTATTTCCCTACCAATCAAAATTCCAAAAAATTAATTTAATGAGTCAGAAAAAATTGTAAGTAAATTCATATGGAGAAATGAAAAGTCAATAATTTCCAGGGATTTAATGAAAAAAAAATACAAACAAAGGTGGTTTAGCCCTTCCAGATCAAAACTTACATTATAAAGAATCAGTCATCAAAATTGTCTGGTATTGGCTAAGAAATAGAGTGGTGGATCAGTGTAATAAACTAGGTGCAATAACAGGAAATGATTACAGTAATCTGCTATTTGATAAATCCAAATTGTTGAGTTTTGTAGATAAAAACTCTCTCTTCAAGAAAAACTGCTGGGAAAATTGCAATTTATTATGGCAGAAAGTTTAGACCATACCTCACACTCTATACCAAATTAAAATCAAAATGGATACAGGATTTAGACACACAAAACAATATTATAAGCAAACTAGAAGATCAAGGAATAGTTTACCTGTCACATCTATGGAAAGGGAACAGTTTATGATCAATGAAGAGATGGAGAACATCATTAAAAACAAACTAGAAAATTTGAATTACATTAAATTAAAAAGGTTTTGCATAGACAATGTCACTGTAACCAAGATCAAAAGAAATGTAGTGAATTTGGGGAGCAATTTATACAACTGGTATTTCTGACAAAGGACTCATTTCTAAAATATACAGAGAACTGAGTCAGATTAAGAAAAAACAAACAAGCCATTCCCCAATTGACAAATGATCAAAGGATATGCAAAGGCAATTTATAGATAAGGAAATCAAAGTGATTCATAGTCATATGAAAACTTGCTATGAATCACTGCTTTTTGGAGAAATACAATTTAAAGTATCCCAGAGGTAGCAACTCACACCTCTCAGACTAGCTAATATGACCAGAAAGGACAATGATCAATGTTGGAAGGGATGTGGGAAATTTGGGAAAGTAATGCATTGTTGGTGCATTTGTGAACTCATCCAACCTTTCTGGAGAGCAATTTAGAGTTACACCCAAAGGACAAGAAATTGTTCATACCCTTTGATCCAGCAATACCACTATTGGGTCTATACCATGAAGAAATTATGAAAAATGGGTAAAAAACATCACTTGTAGACAAATATTCATAGCAGCCTTCTTTGTTGTGGTAAAGAATTGGAAATTAATTGAATGTCCATCAATTGGGGAATGACTTAATAAACTGTGGTATATGTATGTGGTTGAACACTACTGTTCTATTAGAAACTAGGAGGGATGGGAATTCAGTGAAGCCTGGAAGGATTTGCATGAACTGATGCTTAGGGAGATGAGCAGAGCCAGAAAAACATTTTACACCATAACAGCAAAATCAGAGTTATGATCAGGCACAGATCTGGGGATATCTTTGATGGAGAATATCATCTGTATCTAGAGAAAGAATTGTGGTGTTTGAACAAAGACCAAAGACTCTAACCTTTAATTTAAAATTAAAACATTATTTTTTTTTTTAGTTTTTGCAAGGCAATGGGGTTAAGTGGCTTGCCCAAGGCCACACAGCTAGGTAATTATTAAGTGTCTGAGTCCAGATTTGAACTCAGGTACTCCTGACTCCAGGGCTGGTGCTCTATCCACTGCGCCACCTAGCCACCCCCAAAATGTTATCTTTTTTATGCAATTTTGCTATCTCTTATACTTTACTTTTCTTCCTTAAGGATATGATTTCTCCCTCATCACATTCATGAAAATGAATGGATTGAAACAATGTAAAGATTAACAGACTACAGTGGGGGGGGAGCAAGAGTAGGGTAAAAATTATAAAACTCAAAATATGAAAAATATTTCTTTTATAAACAATAACGAAAAAAGAAAGATGAAGAAACAATAATACTCCTTCCCCAATGCCTTTTATAATCTATAAGTGTTGTTCATTTAAGTTTTATAGTAGTATTTACATATTGTGAAAAACATGAATAAATAGAATGAACACTATTTCATAAAATATTCTTTAAGTTTTAGAATCATTACACACAGGAAGACTAGGAAAAATCACTAGTTAACATATGGATTTCAATGTGACAATCTTTTACTAATGGAAACAATCACAGAATATTTTTACATCTCAATGAATTAGGATTTGAAATTTATTTATTTTGTAACACCAATAACAATCATAATATCTTGAAATTCTAATCTTCATAAAAGAATGCCCTTTGTTATGAGTCAAATTTGTTTAATACCACAGTACAGACTGAGCTTGCGCTATTCATAATCATAAAGTAATTCTTCAAAATAAAATTTTAATGCATCATCTGTTTAGAATGATAATGAATTGAATATTACAAATAGCATATCTAGGAAGCAACGATCATGCCAATTTGCTTGGCTTAAAACCCAGTCTTGGGGCATCTAGGTGTTGCAATGGATACAGCAGTGGCCCTGGAGTCAAGAGCACCTGAGTGCAAATCTAGCCTCAGACACTTAATAATTACTTAGCTGTGTGGCCTTGGGCAAGCCACTTAACCTTGTTTGCCTTGCAAAATCTTAAAAAAAAAAACTTAGTCTTAACAATCAATAAGAATTTATATCAGTTCTTTCCTTTACTAGCTATTGCTAATATCCAAGAATTGTATTGGTTGCAGTGTATGTGTTGATCAGTTGCTGTTAAAAAATGAATTTCATATTATTTTCTGTAATATTGTATTTGAGTAATTTCAATAAAATTATATTGCAAATTTCTCCTTTTGTAAGCAAAGAATGAAAAATTGATTTTATCAATTGTTCACAGTTTATAACTTATCTTTCATCCCAAAGTGCCACAGCATAAATATCAAGGAAGGCAATATTAGCTTCACAAATTTTTTACAGATCTATATTAGATTATATAGCTTAAAAAGTTCTACTATTTCTTTAATCTGGCAATAATTTTTACTGAATTCTGCTAGCAATCACATCTAGAATTAATCAGGTACTTTAACATTTTTTTCTCATATATTTAAAAGTTGCTACATTTAAAATTGTATGCTCAATCACCTGCAGGATTTAGCTGCAGAATCCCTTTGCCCTTCATCTAATTGCTTTCTTCCCTGCTGTGCTGACTACTGAAAAGAAGCTTATTGGGACTGAAATGAGATCTTATGAGTCCCAAGGGATAGTCCATTTGAAAGGACAGAAAGATTCAGAAGCATTTTTCTCTATATTTCAGCAGGTGAAGCGATATAATGAAATTTAGGTGAACAGTTTTTTTTTAAACTGTGTGTTTTGAAAATTGACATTATAGAACTGGATGAATAGTTCATAATTAGGTCTGGTTTGAATTTTTCCCTTAAAAATAAGCAGACCATTGACGATCAAATCTTTGCTTATTAGTTTGAGTGAAGAACTAGTCATCCGGTATGTGGAATCTAATTGCCAATATCCAGGGAAAGATTAGAATGAAAACTATCCATGATACGCATTGATGGCAACTACAAAAAAATATATTATCCACAGGCATTCTTTTCAATGTGAATTTTGTTAGCAAAACAAAAATAAACCCTCTATATTTTCATAAAAATAAGAAATTTGAAAAGATATAGCATGCAATAAAAAAGAGAGGAGAAACAAATATTGGCAAGATGCAGAACTCAGCAGATTCAGTAAAGAAATTGATCCTTAGAAGAACTAAACTTTAGCAGTGTGATTTTTTTTTTGGATAGCATTAACCTTGCTGACTTTCATTTTCTACCTCGTCCAGGCTCTCTTATTTAAATTTGAATAGGGGAAGCTAGACAGTGCAGTGGATAGAGCACCGGCCCTGGAGTCAGGAGTACCTGAGTTCAAATCCAGCCTCAGACACTTAATAATTACCTAGCTGCATGGCCTTGGTCAACTCACTTAACCCTATTTGCCTCGCAAAAAACTAAAAATGAAAAAAAAAATTAAAAATTTAATGCTCATTTTTAAGATTCTCTTTCTTTACTTCTCTTGGAATCTCAGTTTTGAAGATTTTAAAATTTTTAATATTTAGGTTTATAGTTTGGAAATCTCTTCCAATGCTTAATTAGTCTGACTGTCTTTAAATTTGTAATGTGAACAAAGTCAAACCTGAGAATAAATAGAAATGCTCATACCAACTGTTATGAGAATAATAAATTCTCTTTGAATTTATGTAGTAGGTAACTGTTTCCACAATAAATAATGACATATCATAGGAATTATAGAAGTAAAAAAGTCTATATTTTAATTATGCTTATGTATAGTTCAGATCTCAAAAAATAATAAAAACAAACCAGAACCCTGCTTAGGAATCTAATAATATCTCTTAGAAACAGTTATATCACAGTAACAGAGATAAATATTTATGCATATTACAGTCTTGAAAAGATTCATAATTCCATGCTTCCTTCAATGTCATAAAATGTGAACACATTTATTTAAGCAAGGTCATAATTTTCTACATTACCTAAAGAGACAAAACCAGACTCTATAGGTAAACTCTAGCAGCTTATTGTAAAATCACATTTAGAGAGTCTACAAAAGGACTAAATGAGGCAAAAAAGGATTGGCAAGTTGACAGAGATTTGTGGTAAACTGAGACTCTTCCTCTGACTTCTTATCTAAGGACTGCTTAAAGCTTCAAGTAAATATTTTCATCCCAAGGGTCTCCCAGTTCAAAAACTTCTCGAACAGTAGAAACAGTCGTCCCCTTCTCTTAACATAATTCATTTTTGAATGAGATTTTCTTTGGGTAAGATTATTATTAACAGAAAACATACTTTTAGTTTACCTAAAGTTGCAGGAAGAATAGCCCCAGGCCCAAATAATAAGAATTAATAAAAGGAAATTTTAAAAATTCACATAATATAACTGATTAAGTAATTGATCAGTATAATACATCAATTGGGAGTTGAAGATAAACAAAATCCTATGATTTCATGTTTGGAAGGGATTTCAGAGGTTATCTAGTTCATCCTGTAGAGAACAGGATTCACATCCACAACAACTTTGACAAATTACCAAAGGGTCCTCGTGCACTTTGGTTTGAACCTCCCTCAGATACTCACTAAGCAAATTATTTAACCTTTCTGCAACTCAGTTTCTTCATTCCTTAATTAGGGCACTTAACTGATGACCTCTAATGTTCTTTCCTGTCTTGAATTTCTAATGCTTTTGAGGTATGGAAAATTGTGGCTCATTTTGTAGGAGTTCAGAGAATAGCACAATTTGATTCACTATTCATGCTGTTTCATTCAAGTGCATTTCGTTTTTAATTTTATGTCTATGATATATCTAAAATTAGAGTAATTTCTTGAATGGGACCTCAAACTAAGGATTAGAGTTGTTACCTCAAAATAACCATAGTAAAATTTTGAGTAAGTATAGATGTGTGCTAGCTTTGAAAATGCTTAGACACAATTTATTTACAGAGCAAAATCAAAGCTCTCCAAATTATTACAGTTAGGAAATGTTAAGTTTTTTCACTTAGAAATTTTTTAAAAACTGAACAAATATAGTATTGGCTAAGCAATAAGTTTTCATTTCATGTTGAAAATTTCCATGAAATTTAATTATAACTTAATATGAAATAGCATTGTGATATCAAAAATATGAATGAATTTATAGGTTATAGAAATAAAAGGCTAGTGTCTATAAAGGTTATAGTAGCAAATGGGGGATTTTATTCCCAGTTGGGCTTCTACTTTTTAGAATGAATTAAATAAAGTTGGATTATGTTCAGAGAAGGGTTGAAAGAATGTTGAATGTTTTAACAATTGTATTTCAGAGATGATCTAGAGCTAAATTTTGGATTAAAGAAACTAAATTTACATTCTAGCTTTTTTCTCTTCAACACAGGTGATTTGGGGTAATTCAAATTTGAAACTCAGTTTCCTCACGTATAAAGAGAGATGATTAGATTTGTTGTCCTCCAAAATCTGTGATCCTATGGTTATTATGAACTGGGATTATTTATATTAAAGAAGAATATATTTCCTGAATACATTACTACTATCTTCACATACATGAGATACTGGAAGAAATTATTATACTAATTTTGTAAATTTCTAGAAGTCAAAACTGGACACGTGGGTAAAAATTTTAATTTAAAACATGGTAGTGGGGCAGCTAGGTGGCGTAGTGGATAAAGCACTGTCCCTGGAGTCAGGAGTACCTGGGTTCAAATCTGGCCTCAGACAATAATTACCTAGCTGTGGGGCCTTGGGCAATCCACTTAACCCCGTTTGTCTTGCAAAAACCTAAAAAAAAAAACACATGGGTATGGCCATTTTCTAAATTTTAGATATTAACATTTAGCATGTACATAGTACTTTAACATTTTCAATCTGCTTTACACATGTTTTCACATTTGATCCTTACAATACATTGTGAGAGAACTACTATTATTATACTCAGTTTTCAGAAGGAAAACAATGAGGCTAGTGATAAGTAAATTGATAAGGTAAAACAAATACGAGGTGAGGCAATAGTTGAAATCATATTTTACTGCTTCTATGTCTACAACTTTTCACATTTGACTGCTCATGCAAAAGTATAGCAAACTGTCTCTTATGGGAGTAAATTCCCTGTCTTTTCATTTTGATTTAGATTTCAAAGCTACCACTTATGAATACTATTGGGTTGATTCCTGCTTCAGGTTATCACTTGTCTTGAACTATACTAAATGGTCTGCTCTACATCTCATTTATATCAAATGAATCCTACTGGTACACTGATGCTCTGGTGAAAAAAAAAAAACAGAAAGGAAAGTGTTTATTGTTTATTTGTGTCCCAAATTTCTTTGTTAATCTCAAGGATCAAGACACTAGAAGAATTATCAATCATAAAAATTGAGTTAATATTGAATCTGTAGTTCAGATTCAATGATTTCTTGGTAATCTGACTAAGAGATTTTAGACTTCTCTTCTGAAATGGCATGCTAGTAATATGCAGATGCTAAAATCTAACTACATTTAAAACAGCTCATAACAATAACCAATCAATGAATAGAAAGCTTTGGGAAATCTGAGTCATTAAAATCATAAAGTCCATTATCATCCCTGTTCCTCTACATGAACTCCAAGAAAGTAATGAGCCTAAACTTCCTTTTTAATTTCCATATACTGACTGGGGCAAAATTCAAGACTTTGTCTTTGTAAAAGAATTATTGTTTGTTTATGTGCACATATGGATAAATATTAAGAAATTATATCTCTGTTTTTTAAATTTTTATTATTCTGACTATTAAATAATCTCTAAATTGTGGTTATTCAGTTATTTTTATTGACTAATTGTAAATGAAAATTATTTTCTTTTTATGGTAATCAGATTTCTAGGTATATTTCACTACTTTGAGAACATGTTATTGATTTTGCAAATATGAGAAAATTTTGTCAAAGTTCAAATATCTGTTAAAAAAGTTCAGAAATATTTTATAACTCTGGTTTAAAGTATTAAAATGATTATAAAACAATTCAAGTTTGTTTCATTTTCATGAACCAACTATAACTTAAATGGAAAAAATCAACCAATTTTCATTTAAATGTGTCACATAGCAGCATTACAACTGAGCTATGAGCTATTATTCCTAAAACATGAACTACTAAGTGCCCCTAGAGACTTGCTTTTTTTGCAAGGCAATGGGGTTAAATGACTTGTCCAAGGTCACACAGCTAAGTGATTATTAAGTGTCTGAGGTCAAATTTGAATTCAGATCCTCCTGATTCCATGTCCGGCATTCTATTTGCTGCACTACCAAACTGCCACATGCTCCTAGAGATTTAAAGTGATATATATTCCAGTGTTTCAATGTGCTAGATATTAATAAATTTAAATTATTTGCTAGAAAGATCAAATATTAAAAGTGTACAGATTTATCTCTTTATATTTATCTATTGGAGGCAAATACAGAAGTGATTTCCCTTAGGTATATAAATAGTTCATATATCTAACATTTCATTTTATTGAATTTTTTAAGGGAAATATTTTTTTCCTGAAATTGACCAAAAGAAGTAATGGAAAATATCGACTATTATAATAATATGACAATTCTTTGTTCCTTTAAAGCCATGTCCTCATATAAAGTTAACTTAAATGTTTGTATTCGATTATCTCCTCCATTCAAAAAACTAGTCAAGAGAACTTGTCAAAGGAAAAATTCAGCAAAATTAGTTTAAGCCACCTTTCAAAAAGAAAAAAACTAAAGCAGTAACCCTTATGAGAAAGCAGGAAAATTTTGATCTTTAAAGTGAAGACTAAAATTGAAATTTCTGAAAATAATAAATTTCTTGATTATCATAATCTTTGATGAGGCCCTCCAAATGTTTTTATTGACTATCAAAAGAATGCTACAACATTTAAAGCTTCAATTTAAATACTGATATATTTAACATCCAAATTTTCCCTAATTATCAGTCATTATACATGAGTAGATGAAATAATCTCCATCCTTGTTGACTTCTTACTATCAGTGAAACAAGAAGACATAAAAAAGCTGCAACTTAAAAGGAAGGATATCTCATATTATCTATTAAAGAAATGAATAATAAAATTAATTATATTTTCTTTTTACACTCAAAAACAAGAAGCATAATTTCTTTGGATTACTTGTATTATTATTTTTTACAATGAGTTTGTTAAATTTTTCTTTGTAAAATGTTAAAATTATGCTATGAAATTTTCTAGAGCAATAGTGTCAAACTCAAACAGAAATGGTACCACCAAATCTTACCTAAGGATTCTTGCAAATTTATAATGATAAAGAAAAACACATATTAACGAGTCAATGTTCTAACATACTTTTATTTGTTTTATTAAATATTTTGCAATTACAGTTTAAACAAATTTAAGTCAAAATGAGAAGTATTGTAGCAAATAGCCCTGCGTTTGCTACCTCTGGACTAGAGTCTTTCTCTGACTTTTTATCCTAAATTATTGTTACATTACCTTCTTCAGATTCTATGGATGTCCCAAATGTTAGGGATTTCCTAATGATAGCACTTCAAGAAACTTCATATTGTATTATTCCATTATTATTTACCAGTGAGTGACTTTGCACCCATTATTGTTTATTCACTAAATATCAGTCAGTTTCTGTCAAAGGATTCTTTTAGCCATAACAAAAGTTCTCCACAACTCCAGGGTCAAACTATCTGCTAAAAGATTGTTGTTTTTTTCTTCCTTTAAGAAGAATGGATTCAGATCACCAAGTTTAGTTCCAAACATGGCATTGCTATTAATGAGCCCATTCTCAAGTATTACTGATTTAGATCCTGAATGTCTCTTATCTATCTTTGGGAAAGCAATGTTGTTAAATGCAAAACACAGCATTAATTCAAACCCCAGATTCATTTGTATATTGGTTCCTAGAATCACAGATTGATAGTAATCTAAAGCCCTGGAAGTTCATGTGTCTGAGCCTTTTGAAATATAAGTTTGATATCTCCAATTCCTCTAACTAAAATGAAATAAAAACTAAATAATAAATGAAGTACTCCCATTTTCATGATGCCATATATTAAATAGATCATATTGATCAGCTTCCAAGGAAGATGCCAAGGTCATTGGACTTTCAGGAATATCTTTTTTAAAATTTTTAAAAAAATTTTTATTAATATAAGGTAATGGGGTTAAGTGGCTTGCCCAAGGCCACACAGATAGTTAATTATTAAGTGTATGGTACTGGATTTGAATTCAGGTCCTACTGACTCCAGGGTGGTGCTCTATCCACTGTGTCACCTAACTGTCCCCCAGGATGATCTTTCACTGGAGTAATGTCAAGAAGAGATATAATGTATTTCCCCATTCCTATGTATAAGACAAACCTTAATTTGCGGGCTCAAAATCTGAAAAAAAAATGCATGACATAAAGTTGTTGAACTCAGGTTTTATTTATCATAAAGATCATACGACTCCTCATCACTGCCAAAATCTCATTCATTAATTTGTCTTCATTTGAGTTTGGTGCTGCTCTCCTGCCTGTGTTCTGGTCTGCAGTTGACCACCAGTAGTCCCTGGGCAAGTCTGGTGCATAGACATGCTTAGTCCATTCTGTTTCTTGAACCTGAAGTGTCAATTATTTCCTCCTTTGAAACCAGTGACTTATTTTTCATTCGCAATTCCTCTTGCCTCATACAAAATCATATTTGTTGACAAAGAAATTCCAATGGTCCTTTGCTCTTTAATACAACTCTACAATTCTCTCTCTAAATCAGGCCATTTCACTGATTTGTGTTGCATGGCCTTCTTTTGCCGTGATGTTTTCAGTAGAGTTTCTTCTTCCCTCAGTCAGTCTCAGATTGCTTTCAAAGCTAGAGGAGGACCAACCTTTCCATTCACTTTTGCAAATTCAATCATTTTTAATTGGAATTCAGCACTATCTGAAAATCCTTTCTGACCCATTTCTGGGCAGAATGTAGCAAAACCGTAACCTAATATAACAGTAGGAAATGCAAAACAGTGAGTGCAAAGACAAGTGCAAAAAAGTGGGAAACGCAAGTTTTGGGACCCCAAATTTTTTGAAAAAGAGTACATCTTATACATGGGGAAGTATGGAATTTGCCAAAAGTAAAGAAAATATTTTGGGTATGGCAAAGTTGTTTTGGAAAATATCCCCAGTTTTGGATCTGCATTTGTATTTAAATGGTTACAGATTGGAATCAATCACAGAATATCAATGCATCCTCCAAAATTTGTCATAGATATATCTATGGTACATTATTATAGTTTAGGTGGAAAATTTTCCTTAGATTTTTCCATGTGGGGAAATGTAGCAATAACACTTTGCAATGTTCTGGTCACCATTACAAGGACATTGCCGTGGTCCTTCAAAATATGTCAGCAGCTCTCTGGATAACGAATAACTTCATTTGGAGGAAGAGAGATAAGATTATGGTAAAGTCATATTAAGAAAATGTGGATCAGAGGCAAGATGGTGGTATGAAAGCAAGATTTCCAAGAAGCTATCTTCCAAAATCAAAAACCTTAAAATTATGACTCTAACTAAATTTTTGAGAGGCAGAACCCACAGAAAGACCAACTTGGAAAAGTAAAAGAAGGCTCTGTTCCACAAAGTTGGAGAGAGTGGCAGTGCAGCCAGGATCATGCTGGGCCAGAGTTAATGAATTCCAGACTTCTAGGAACAGTCTGTGTGATACCTGGGTCACTGGGAATGCTGACTCTTGTCAGCAGAAGCAGTTTCCAGACCTCCAAACCCAGAGATTATGAAGCACAACTTGTAAGATCAGCAGTGAAACTTGTGCCAGAGTTAGCACATAGCCTAGGCCAGTGTGGCCCTAAGCATAGCCACGTTCTTCTGCTCAGCCCCAGTCCCAGAAATGGAAGTAGGTTTGCAGAGTCATCCAGCAGCTGCTCAAAAAGTGTTCAGCCCATGGAAGGTAGGGGAGTTGGGGGAGAGTGTAGAGGTCTCTCTTCTGTTGCTGGCTTAGGACTATGGTGCCTCATCCACGTTAAAATCCTGGTCACAGTTTGGGGCCCCTTGATTGCCATAGAGGAGGAACACTCTTCATAGCTCCAGACAAGGGGATAGTGCTTGTGAATATACATAGACAGAACAGGAGAGTAGTCAGAGTCTCTCATAAGACTTTGACAGAACTCAGGTCCTTGAGGGGGTGTCCCATTAGCATTCAAAAGCTCAGGAAGCATCTCAAAACCAGGGCATGGGCTGGAGAAGTGAGTAAATAGAAAAAAAAAAGGAACCTGACCGTAGATAATTACTTTGGTCCCACACAGGATCAAGACACACACTCAGAATATGACAAAGCCAAAACTTTTGTATCCAAAGCCTGCAAAAATAATAGCAGTTGGGCTCAGGCTATGGAACAATGGAAAAAAAGAATTTGAAAATCAAATTAGGGAGGTAAAGTAAAAGTTGGGAAGAGAAATGAGAATAATGCAGGAAAAAACACAAAGCCCAAGTCAGCAGCTTGGTCAAGGAGATTAAAAAATATTATCAAAGAAAGCAATATGTTACAAAAAACAGTTTAGAGGGGGAACAGCTAGGTGGCATAGTGAATAAAGCACCTGCCCTGGATTCAGGAGTACCTGAGTTCAAATCTGGCCTCAGACCCTTAATAATTACCTAGCTGTGTGGACTTGGGCAAGCCACTTAACTCCATTTTCGTTGCAAAAACCTAAAAAAACCCCAACAGTTTAGATCAAATGGAAAAAGCAGTCCAAAAAGTTGGTAAGGTGAACACTTTAAAAGGCAGGATGGCCATATGAGAAAGGAAATAAGAAAGCTCTCTGAAGAAAACTTCTTCAAATGTAGAATGGAGCTAAGGGAAGTTGATGACTTTGTGAGGAATTAAGAATCAATAGCACAAGGAATGAAACCCTAGAAGAAACTGTGAATATTTCATTGGAAAAACACCTGACCATAGACAGATCCAGAAGAGGCAATTTAAAAAATATTGAACTACCTGAAAGTCAAGATCAGGAAAAGAGCCTGAACTTCATTTCTATAGAATTTCCCTGAGATGTTCAAAGCAGGGCATAAAATAGAAATTTGGAGAATCCACCAATCTCCTCCTGAAAAAGATCTAAAAAAATCCCCCCATATTATTATATTGCCAAATTACAGAACTCACAAGTCAAAAGAAAAATATTACAAGCAGCCAGAAAAAAAATAATTAAAATGTCATGGCATTGCAGTCAGGATTACGAAGGACTTAGCAACTTCTACATTAAGGGCATATAGGACTTGAAATTTTATATTCCAGAAGGCAAAAGAACTTGGAATGCAACTGTGAGTCAACTACCCATCAAAACTGAACATGCACTTCCAGGGGAAGAAAATGGACATTCAATCAAATTGGTGAATTTCAAACTTTCCTGTTGAAACGAGCAGAGCTGAGCAGAAAGTTTTATCTCCAAGTATAGGACTCAGTTGAAGCATAGAGAGGATGAACAATAAGGATTAATTATGAGGAATTTCATGTGTTGAATTGTTTCATTCCTGCATGGGAAGATAAAGATATCTCATATAAATCATCACAATTAATACAGCAGTTAGGAGGAACACATTTAGAAAAGGAACAGGAGAGAGCTGAGTATGAAGCTATAATATAGTATAAATATGGAGTCAATGGGAGAAAAAAAGAAAAGTACTTGGAAAAAGGGAATGGAGAGAAAGGATGGGTTAAGATATTTCATATAAATGAGTCAAGAAAAAACTTTTGAGGTATATTGGAAGAGAGGAGGGGAAATGAGTGAGCATTCATTCTCATCATAAATGGCTCAGAGAGGAAACATATAAACTTAATAGGGTATAGAAATTTTTTACACTAGAGGAAAGGGAAAGGAAGGGGATGGGAGAGAGGGGACTGGGGAGGGGAGGGGGGATGTAGGTGATAGAGGAAAGGGTAGATAATGGGAGAGGGTAGTCAGATGCAATACAATTTTATTGCTTTTTGCAAGGGGGGGAATTGGGTGGCCTGTCTGTCTGGTTACTGGGTATTTGGGGTGGAATTTGGTCTTGGGTCTTCTTGACCCCAAGACTAGTGCTTTGTTTATTGCACCACTCAGCAGCTGCATAGCATACTTTTGATTAGGGGCAAAGTGAAAGGTCAGAGAAAATAGAATAAATTGGAGTGGGGAGGAATGGATGGAGTGAAATAGAATCAGCAATAGTGACTGTGGGGTAAAATACGGAAGTAAGTTCTCTGATGAAATTATGATAAAGAATGTAATCCACCCCAGGGACAGACTTAAGTAGAATTTTTTCTCTCTTTCACTTAATTTTTCATGAGGTTTTAATTTTTGTGGGTAGGGGATTGTGTTTACTCTTCCAACAGAAATATTTTAGTAATGTGTAAATAAATAAAAATGAAAAAGAAAAAAGAAAATATGGTTTAAAATCAATGAACTAAAAAGGATATCAGACAACAGAAATACCCCTGTCAAATGGAAAGACCACAGATAAGATCCACAGTTATTTCATTTATATTATCTTTTGTGTTATATTACATAGTGCAACAAAAAATATGACTAATCAGTATCAATAACCTTTTATTGTGTCCACTTTTGAAAGCTCTTTGTTGTTTCCAACACACGCACTAAACTAATGAAAAATTCTGAAGCAGAAATTATTACAGGGATAATTTGCTGAATGATCTCACAAATATTTATCTCAAACAAGAAGGAATAACATAAAGGATGTATCTATCTATCTCTCTGAATGTAAGCATGTATACATGAAAGTATCCATCCATCCATCCATCCATCCATCCATCCATCCATCCATCCATCCATCCATCTATCCATCCATTCATCTATTTACTTATTAGTAGCTAATAACTCAGTGGATATGGTATTAGGTGTGGAGTCAGAAAGCTCTGAGTTCAAATTTAGCCTTAGACATGTTCTAACTGTGTGACCTTGGGTAAGTAACTTAAGCTCTGTTTGCCTTAATTCATTGAAGAAGGAAATAATATCAAACATTTGTATTTCTTTTCAAGAACCTCATGGAAGAGGAAATAGAATATCTAAGATATTTTTTAAAAAAGAAATTGAAGAGGTTACAAGTGAACTTTCAAAAAGAAGAAGAAACAAAAGATATCCAATCTGTAAATTCATGAATTCATTTTTAAAGAAAATTTTGTCACACATTTAAGTACTAAGTAATTTGAATATTAAATAAATTACTTGGAACAAGCAAAAAAAGCATTGATTTCATCATTTTTCATAGTACATTAATATTTCATCATGAACATATATTGTAATTATTTTCTTATTCCCTAATTGACTGTTATCCTTGCTGTTTCCAATTATTTGACACCACAAAGAGAACTTCTTTTCATTTCTGAAATATTTTAGAAATTTTTTAGAAATTTAGTTTTTGAGGATACTCTATAAACTGTAGAGATTTTTTAAAAGAAATATTTTAGAAAATGTAGGGTCTTTTCCATTTAATCTATTCATCTTGGGAAATAGACCTAATAGTGGCATTTCTGGATCAAAGAGTATAGACTGTTTAATAACTCTTTGAGCATAATACAAAATCATTCTCCCCTCACATATCCATCAACAATGGATTAAAGTCCAAATGTTTCCACATTTCTAACAAAATTTATCACTTCTCCTTTCAGTCTTTTAGTCAATTTGATAGATAAATAAGATATAGATAGATAAATAGATATAGACAGATAAATAAGGTAAATAAGATAAATTTGCATTTCTGTAATCAATAACGATCTAGAGAATTTTTATTCATATGCCTAAGGATTATTTTGATTTCTTCTTCAGAAAACTCCCTGTTCATATCCTTTGACCATTTATCAATTAGGGATTTTTTTGGCTTATTAAAGACTTAATAAAATTCTTTATATATTTGAAATATCAGACCTTCATCTGAGGAAATATTTATAAATTTTTCCAGTTTTCCATTTTCCTCCTAATCTTAGCTACATTTGTTTTAATCAAAATTTGATGAAATCAAAATTATCTATTTTACATCTCACAGCTGTCTCTTTTTCTTCCATAAATTGTTTACTTGTCCGTAAGTCGATAGGCAGTATGTCCTATGTTCATAAAATTTTCTTTTAATGTCTCCCTTTATATATAGGTCTTGTATTCATTTTGATCTTATCTTGGTAAATTATATACGAATTAATTCTGAGCTCAATTTCTACTAGACAGCTTTCTAGCTTTCTGAAAATTTTTTTTTACCAAATAATGAATTCTTAAACCAAAATTTTAAGTCTTTATCCTTTTCAAGCACTGGTTTCTATATTCATTGGCTACTATAGATTATATGTTTAATCTGTTCCACTGATCTTCCTTTCTTTTTCTTAGTCAATACCAGATAGTTTTGTTAACTACTGTTTTATTATGTAGTTTTAGATTTGCTACTGCTAACCATCTATGCTTCACATTTTTTCCTGAGTTCATTTGATATTCTTTTGTTCTGCCAAAAGTATTTTTAAATTTTTTTCAAGCTCAATAAAATATTTTTAGTAATTTAATTGGGATGTTATTGAATATTTAATTTTTGTAAAATCATCCTTTTTATTATTATTGGTTCTGACTACCAATGAATAAGAAAATTTTCCTCTTCATTTAAAATTGATTTTAATTTCATACAAAGTTTAATGATTTTGTTCATAAAGATATGTTTGTTTTGTTCAGTATATTCTCTGATATTTCAAACTGTCTATGGTCATTTTAAATAGGTTATCTCTAGTTATCACTTTCTGCAGAATCCTATTTGGTGAAATACAGGAATTCTGATGATTTATGTGATGTTACTTAATACCCTGCTACTTTGCTAAAATTTTTAATTATTAAAATTAACTTTTTAGTTGAATTTTTAGGATTTACTAAATATATCATCAAAACATCTGTGAAAGAAATAGTTTTTAAACCTCACTCTATGTTGTTACTCAATTATATTACTTGTCTTTTTGCTATTGCTATTGTTTGGTGAGAGTGAGCATTCTTGTTTCACACCTGATTTTACTAAAAGGCAAAATTCTAATTTATCCCAATTTCAAATAATGATTGCAAATGGTTTTTGGTAAACACTGCTTATCATAGTAAAGGAGTCTTCTTATTTCTATATTTTAAGAGTTTTTAATCAAAATTCATGTTTTATTTTATTATATACTTTCCTCCATTTATTGTTATTATCATATGATTTTACTATTTTTATAATTGACAATAACAATTAGGCTGATAATTTCCCTTATGATATACCATCTTTGCATTGCTGGTAAGAACAGAACTTGGTCATAATGTATAATATTTGTTAGATATTATTGCAATCTTTTAGTTAGCATTTTATTTAGGACATTTGCATCCATATGCACTCGTAAATTGGTCTATAATTTTTTTCTCTGTTTTTACATAGGACATACTGCCTATCGACTTACGGACAAGTAAACAATTTATGAAAGAAAAAGAGACAGCTGTGAGATGTAAAAAAGACAATTTTGATTTCATCAAATTTTGATTACAACAAATGTTGCTAAGAATAGGAGGAAAATGGAAAACTAGAAAAATTATGAATATTTCTTCAGATGAAGGTCTGATATTTCAAATATATAAGGAATTTTATTAAGTCTTTAATAAGCCAAAAAATCCCTAATTGATAAATGGTCATTGGATATGAACAGGGAGTTTTCTGAAGAAGAAATCAAAATAATCTTTAGGCATATGAATAAAACATTCTCTAAATTATTATTGATTACAGAATTGCAAATTAAAATAACCTCCATATACCTTATATATCTATCAAATTGACTAAAAGAATGAAAGGGGAAGTGATAAATTTTGGAAGAAATATAGAAACATTTGGACTTTAATCCATTGTTGATGAATATGTGAGGGGAGAATGATTTTGTATTATGCTCAAAGAGTTATTAAACAGTCTATACTCTTTGATCCAGCAATGCCACTATTAGGTCTATTTCCCAAGATGAATAGATTAAATGGAAAAGACCCTACATTTTCTAAAATATTTCTTTTAAAAAATCTCTACAGTTTATAGAATATCCTCAAAAACTAAATTTCTAAAAAATTTCTAAAATATTTCAAAAATGAAAAGCAGTTCTCTTTGTGGTGTCAAATACTTGGAAACAGCAAGGATAACAGTCAATTAGGGAATGACAAAATAAATTGCAATACATGTTTATGATGAAATATTAATATACTATGAAAAATGATGAAATCAATGAATTTTGAAAAGATGAAAATATCTTCATGAAATAGTAAAACGTGAAATGAGAAGACCAAAGAGAACACTATATTCAGTAACTGTACTAATGTTTTAAGAATAACTGAGTCATAAGTCACGTTAACATAAATACACAAATTAAATACAAAGATCCTATGCAGGTGCTATTTGAACCCAGAAGTAGTGACATGTCTGTATGTATGTATGTATGTATGTATACACATATATACATATACGTATATGTGTGTGTGTATCCACATGTACACACTCACCGATAATGTGTCTAATGGTAATTATCTTCATGTTTGGGGTAGTGGAAGGGAAAAAAATCTCATTGTTTTGATGTTTATTTGAAATGACGGCAAGTTGAACATAATGTATACAAAATTCAGGTTTTGTGTTTTTAACTGAACTTAGTTACAGAAAAGCTGGCCTTATTTCTTAAGTTCAGAATAACAAATATTTTTCAAAAAAATAAAATTTTAAAATGAATAATCATGGACAGTATGGTTAGTTTGGTCTACAGGGTGATCAAAGAGTCATATATAGG
The DNA here is from genome assembly GCF_037893015.1 of Macrotis lagotis. NCBI lineage: Eukaryota > Metazoa > Chordata > Mammalia > Peramelemorphia > Peramelidae > Macrotis > Macrotis lagotis. Next base: position 471,275,438 of record NC_133658.1, on the reverse strand, counting down.
TCAACAACAATAACACATATACATGTAATTTATATTTGATACTATATGTATTAATATATTTATATATACCAATATAATGCTGTTCAATCATTACCAACTCTGTATGTATATATATAACCCTATTTGCATATATATATATATATATATATATATCAATACATATATACATTGTGCATCTATGTGCATATATATAGAATAAATACCCACATAAAAGCTTTCACATATGCCTACATTTACATCTGTATACACTCATGTATGTAGTCTAATACACCAGTTTCATCATGTTTTATGGTGATTATATGTATATATATTTTACTAGATACATAAATTCACTCATTTAAATACATTTACATGTATGAATATATATATGCATAAATACATATATCTGTGGACATATCTATATCACAACTCATGAATTATATATGTATTCCCATAGTATATCTGGCAGTGTTATAGATGATATTTCAGGAAGATTCCAAATAGAGTTTCTCTTTAAATACTAGCTAGCCTTAGATACTGAGGATATAAAACAAAATTAAAAGGTCATGAACTTGAAAGACTCACATTCTACTGGTCAGTAATTTGCCTAAATTAATTCTATTTTTGGTGATTTTGTACCAATATGAATTATTTTTCAATGAAATACATGCTATTAAAGGATTCATTTAATTGTTCAGACTAAAGAAAATAAATGAATGATAAATTCACTTTCCGAGGTTTGTAATGTGTACTTTTACAAGATGTAAATTAATTTAGTCTACTTCATTATAATGAACAAGAATGGAATTGAAAAATGAGTTCAGAGTAGTATAGTTAGTAGAGATCATTAGCAAGCATATAAAACTTTCAATCTCTTTAGCACAAATATTCTTCCAGTGATATCTTACTTAAAATTAAGTAACAGCACAACCTCAGAAGTATCTTTTAAGCACACCAATGATAAGGGAAGAGATGTATGATGGATACAATTAAATCACACCTGTTTACCAGCAATAATTTTTTGCACAAGAATTGATTAAAATAGTTTAAAAGACTATGGGCCAGCTGCTATTAAGGAGAATAAATAGGTGACAATTCTAGTACTAGATTTAAATCTTTGAGATACTTCAAGAATGGATGGAATAGGTGACTAACATATTTCCCGGTCCATTAATATAGGATATAAGGAAAAACATAGAAAAGTCTTAAAAGGATAAGAAAGTAAGAATTATATTTTGATATGCCCAGTTGAAAGAATTACCAATATTGGTAAACATTTTATATAAATATTAAGATATCAAAGAATGTTAGATTTTAGAGGATTTTATGTCTTCACAATTTTAGCTTCCTGATTGTTGACTTGATAAAGGAAAACAAAATCTATACAAATTAACAGTTCCATCTTTTTATTTTTTTTAATAATGTTTGTCCAGTTTGTTAAAGAACACTTTTGTACAGATTTCTTTTCACCAGAATGTTCTGGCATACTTCGAATGAAATCACAATCACCTGAATCAGTGATAGCCAGTGGATATTCTCTGTAGCATTTCCCATAAACTGAACTCAATTAAATGATGTTGTTACTGCAGTGATGTACTCCAGTTTTGGCGAACATGTCATAATATTCAATCTCTGATTTCCTCAAGGCTGAGAACTTATTGGTTAAGATAGTCAAGTTGGCTTTACCTTTGATCAGTTTCAGGGTTTGATTCTAGCATAGTAAATGTTTACCATTTTTCATGACCAGATGGAATCTTGAGTTGATGGATTCCAACAATGTTTCCATCTTCTTTGAGGCCACCATTGTCCTGCCTGCCATGCGAGAGGACCTGGAGTTAAAAACCTGCCTCCAAGTTGTTGGGAAAGCAAGAAAATATTTTCAAAGGTTCTTTTCCCCAAAGGAATTAGGATTGCTGTCTATTCTACTCTAGAATCTCATAGCATTATATCCCTAATAGCCCTCTTGCTTTCTGGAAAATAGACCAGGTTTGTTTTAGGCTATCTCAACATCTCAGATTTCAAACTGAAATGAAATTATATTCACATAGAAGCTCTGATGCTAAGGTTAAAAAAGTTTACTTAGTCATAACAGTGAAAAATAATAAGAACAACTTCCTGGGCAGAGGCAAGATGGTGGCGTGAAGCTAACTTTCTCCTGGAGCCTTTCCCTACCAAAGGTAAATGAAGTCTCTTCTCTGACATTCACACTACAGATCCCAACAAGAAAAAGAAGATTCAAAGAAGTTTTCAACTGTAGACATCATGGAGAATGTCCAGGATGGAGGAACTCCAGGAGGAGAAAGAGCAGGGAAAATGAGCAGGAAGATTTTAGCCACAGTGCAATCCAGGTCTCAACAACTTAATAATAACAGGAGTCCTGACAACTCTCTAGCAAGCCAGCAGGGAGGATCCCAACCCAAACAAAGTCTGAACCCTGAGAGCAGAAGGTAAAAGACAGGACTGAGTCCAGAACAATCCCTTACAGTTAATTTGATGATCTCCTGGTGCTTCACTTAACAAGCGGTTAAATACCCTGGGTGGGGAGGGGCATACATGTAACCCTCACCATAACTGACAATGTACTAGAATACAAAAACCTTAAAATCAAATGCAGAAAATGAGAAATAATAAATCTACACTTCTAGACCATGATGCAATAAAAATTCCATGCAAAATTAGATCAGGGAAAGATAAACCAAGAAATAATTAGAAATTAAATAACTTTATCTTAAATAAGGGGTAAATCAAGCAGCAAATAAGAGAAATAATCAATAATTATATCCAAGAAAAAATGATAGTAATGTAATGAGATATCATACCAAAATTTATGGGATGCAGACAAGGCAGTTTTGAGGGGAAACTTTACATCTGTAACTGACTAAATGAACAAAATACAGATAGAGGAGTTCAATGCATTGGTTATTCAACTAAAAATCTAGAAAAAGAACAAATTAAACATCCCCAAATAAATACCAGACTAGCAATTCTGAAAATTAAGGGAAAGATGAATAAAACAGAAAGCAAAAAAACCATTGATCTCACAAATAAAACTAAGAGTAGGTTTTATGAAGAAGCCAATAAAATAGATAAACCTCTGGTTAATCTGATTTTAAAAAAAGAAAGATGACCAAATTACCAGTATCAAAAAGTGAAAAGGGTGAACTGACCACTGAAGAGGAGGAAATTAAAGAGATAATTCAGACTTACTTTGCTGAGCTCTATGCCAATAAATTGGAGAACTTGGATGAAATGGAAGAATATTTACAAAAATATAAACAGCCTAGATTAACAGAAGAGGAAATAAATTACTTAAATAACCCCATTTCAGAAAAAGAAATTGAAGAAAGCATTAGTAAACTCCCTAAGAAAAAGTCTCCAGGTCCATATGAATTTCCAAGTAAATTCTACCAAAAATTTAAATAATAATCAATTTCTATTACACATAAACTATTTTTAAAACTAGGAGAGGGGGGTAGGCCAGGTTGCTCAGTGGATAGAACACTGGCCCTGGAGTCAGGAGTACCTGAGTTCAAATCCTGCCTCAGACACTTAATAATTACCTGGCTCTGTGGCCTTTGGCAAGCCACTTAACCCCATTATCTTGCAAAAACTAAAAAAAAAAAAAATAGGAGAGGAAGGAGTTCTGCCAAATCCCTTTTATGATACCAACATGGGGTTGATACCTAAACTAGGAAGAACAAAAATAGACCAAGTAAATTATAGATGAATCGCCCTAAAGAATATTGATGCAAAAATCTTAAATCAAATTTTAGCAATGACCCTCAGCAAGTTATTTCCAGGATAATACATCATGATCAGGTTGGATTTATAGCATGCAGGCAGGAATAGTTCAACAGTAGGAAAACATATACTATAAACAAACATATCAATAGTAAAAACAAATGAAATCATATGATTATCTAAATAGATGCTGATAAAGTGTTTGAAAAAATATAGCATTAATTCATATTAAAAACACTAGAATACTTAGGAATAAATAGAGTTCTTCTTAACATAATAAATACTATCTATCTAAAACCATCAATAAGTAATATATTTAATGGAATAAACTCAAAGGATTTCCAATAAATTCAGGGATGAAGAAGGATACCTATTATCACCCATACTATTCAATGTAGTATTGGAAATGTTAGCAGTAACAATAAGAGAAGAAAAAGAAACTGAAGGAATCAAAACTGGCAATGAGGAAGCAAAACTTTCATTCTGTGCAGAGGATATGATAGTGTACCTGGAGAACCTGAGAAAATCCTCTAAAAAATTCTTTGAAACAATAAACAAATTTAGTAAAACAGCAGGATATAAAATAAACTACATAAATCATCAGCATTTCTATATATGAACAACAAATTCCCAAGAACAAAAAAATAGAAAAAGAAATTTCATTTACAATAACTCTAGACAACACTAACTACTTGGGAGTCTACCTCCCAAGACAAACCCAGAAACTTTATGTGTACAATTTAAGGCTCTCTTCACCCAAATAAAGTTGGATGAAAAATGTCAAATGCTCATGGTTAGGCCGAGCTGATATAATGAAAATATCAATTCTACACAAACTAAATTACTTATTCAGTGCCATACCAATAAATCTACCAGATAAATTCTTTACTGAGCTAGAAAATATAGTAGCTAAATTCATCTTGAATAACAAAAGGGCAAGAATAGCAAGGGAAGTGAAGAAAAAAATATAAAGGAAGGTAGCCTAGCTCTACCAGATCTAAATCTATACTATAAATTAGCAGTCATCAAAACTGCCTGGTATTGATTAAGAAATAGAGTAATGGATCAGTGGATTAGGATAGGTACAAAGAAAATGCAGTAAATAACTATAGCAATCTACTATTTAACAAACCCAAAAACATCAGCTTCTGGGATAAGAACTCACTACTTGACAAAAATTATTGGGAAACCTGGAAAAAAGTATGGCAAAAATGAGGTATAGATCCACTTCTCATACCCTATACCAAAATGAGGTCAAAAAGATTACAGGATTTAGACATAAAGAGCAATATCATGGAAAAATTAATAGACCAAAAATATGTATCTGATATATATGGAAAATGGAGCTATTTATAACCAAACAAAAATTACAGCACATTATAAACTGCAAAATGAATTATTTTAACTATATTAATTTAAAAAGGGTTTTCACTAATAAAAGAAATGCTGCCAAAGTTAGAAGAAAAGCAGAAAGCTGAGAAAACAATCTTCACAACCAGGAGTTCAGATAAAGTCTTAGTTCTAAAGTATATTTATAAGTATATTTAGTTCTAAAGTATATTTATAAGGTCACAAGTCATTCCCCAATTGATAACTGCACAAAGGATATGAGCAAACAATTTGCAAATGAAGAAATTAAAGCTATATAAATACAAGCAAAAATCCTCCAAATCACCATTGATTAGAGAAATGCAAATTAAAACAACAATGAGGTATCATCCCACACCTGTTAGATTAGCCCAGATGAGAAAAAGAGAAGATGATCAATGTCGGGGTGGTTGTGGGAAGATTGGGACATTGATGCATTGCTGGTGGAGTTGTGAAAGGATCTACCCATTCTGGAGAGCAATATGGAACTATGCCCAAAAAGCAATAAAAATATTCATACCCTTTGACCCAGCAATCCCAATTCTAGGATTATATCCAGAAGAAATTGCAGAAAATCTGAAAAGTCCTACATATTCCAAAATATTCATAGTAGTTCTTTTTGTAGTGGCAAATAATTGGAAATTGAGGGGATCCCCATCAATTGGGGAATGACCAAACAAGTTATGGTACATGAATACTATGAAATATTACTGTTTACAAGAAACCACAAATGGTCAGACTCTATAGAAGCATGGAATAACATATGGGATATGAGCAAAGGGAGTAGAGACAAGAAAGCAATGTACATATCAGCAACATTATCAGATGAACAGTCTTGTTGGAAACAACTCCTCTCAAACAGACCAGAGAGCTAAAACAACTGTATTAGACTGGTAATAGTCTACATTATCCCCTAGCAGAGGAGAAAAAAACAAAACAAAACAAAACACACAGAAAAAATACACCCCTACAGAATCTGATGAACACATTATAAAAATTCCTCATGCCAAAAATTACTAATTTATAAAAATGTTTAACAAAATATGTGTGTAAAATGCTATCCTGACTGACCCCTACTGAGGTTATAGGGGTGGAAAGGAAGGGAGGAGGGAAATTTTGTAACTTGGAAAGATGCATGTACAAATGGATGAAATTTTTTAAAATATAAAGAAAGAAAGAAAGAAAAGCAATAATGGGATGAGCAGGATATTAAAGGAAGATAAAACAAGAGTTCAGCTGAGCTCATTTTCCCTTTGTTAGAGTTAGTGATTTTCCCCCTAGCAAATAGAGGACTGAGATGCTTTATGCTGTCATTGTCATTTATAAAGAAGCACTTTCCAATAGGATTCTTGTTAATTTTTGACTGTATATCCTCATTGCTGTGCAATACTTAATTTCCTGTATTATGTTATAGGGAAGTATGCTAGCAATAAAACTTCAGTTTTACTCTTCAATTCTCTGAAGAATTTGCCAGTGTTGATCCTGAATACTATGGGATAGTTTGCTGAAAGGTATGTCATAGTATACTTAAAAGAAAGAATGAAAATTATAAAAGCATTGTGACTCCCATAAAATTCATACCTCTTACTATAACGCTGATCTTTACTTTCACATTTCTTTTGCCTTTCAAGAATATATTAATAAACTATCTTCTCTGTTCCTTTTTCTTAATGTCTGAACCACCTATCTCTCCATCGACAAGAAGTAGGCACTTCTATGTGCTACATAAAATATAATTTTTTCTTCTCCATAGATTTGCTCCTGGGATAATATCAATAACAATAATAACAATATTTGTTAGCTTTCATATATCACTGCAATATTAGCAAAGCACATTACATATAAATGAATCATTCAAAATCCCTTTTATAGATGGACAAAGTTTAGCATAAAGAAATAAAATTATTTGTTCAGGTTTACACAATTAAGAGTCTAAGATTGATCTGAATTCAATCACTCTTGATTTCAAGTCCAACATTCAATCCACAATCCATCTATCTGACAAGGTATATCACACCTTGCCATATTATAATTTTATTTGTCCTTACTGTATCTGCGTATACATTGTGTCCCAAAACTAAAACAAGTATGAAGTAATTATAGATTAAAATGAACTAAGATCTTTGGGACACAGATGGAAAGAAAGTTTATCTCTATTCAGCTTTCTAATTCTTTTCTTATACAATCAGTGATGTGGTGCTATGCATCTCTCAAAATTCTTTTAAATAAATCTATGAATCATCATTAAAAAAAAGGCACAGTTTTCAACATCTTTTCTTCCCATCCGTCACAAAAATGCAGAGGGAAACCCAGAACAACATTTTAAGTCTCCTTTGGGAAAAACATTAATTCATTAAAATAATACTTGAACCTTTATATCACCCTTTCTTCTTACTTATTTTAGGATATAAAGTGCAAATATTGTTTTGATTTTTACTTATAAGGAATTATTATGGTGCTAGAGAAGATCAAAATACAAACTCGGTAAAAGACAAAAATGACAAAGCATCTATATTCAAAATCTCAAAGAAAAACATATAAATTAGACTCAATGCCTAGAGGATCTCAATTGCTTTTAACTGAATATGAAGGAGGAAAAATTAGGAAAATAAATGAGTCATGCAGGGAAGTCATGGGAAAAAAGAGCATAGGTTTGGCAAAGGAGGCATTAAAAACACAAAGAAAATAGCATTTAAAAACAGAATGAGACAAATAGTAAAAGATACAAAGTCCACTGAAGAGAACTCCTTAAAAAGTAGAAATGTGAAAGATAGAAGAATATATACAAACATTTCACTGATAGAAATTCACTTAAAATGCAAAATTTGTTAAATGGAAAAAGAAGTACAAAAATCCACTAAAGAGAACTCATTAAAATTAGTATTGGCTAAATTGAAAAAGAGATATAAATCACTTAAGAAAATAATTCCTTAAAATTAAAATTAGATAAGTGTAAACTAATGACTCTGAAACATTCACAGGAATCCACAAGACTCTGTGAGACATAATAAAACAAAATCAAAAGAATGAAAAAAAAATGTAAGATATTCAATTTGAAATGCAGTTGACTAAGAAATAGATGGAGAAGAGACAATAAGAATTACTGGACTACTTGAAAGTCAATGTACAAACAGAGCCTAGACATAATTTTTTTTCCAAATAAATATCAGGAAAACTGTTTGATATCCTAAAAACAGAAGGAAAAAGAAATTGAAAGAATCCACTGATCGTGTCCTGAAAGAGATTCCAAAAATTAAAAGTCACAGGAATATGATAGCTAATTTACAGAACTCACAGGTCAAGGAGAAAATATTTTTAAGTATACAGAAATAAAGAATTCCTATATTATGGAATATACAGTAAGGATGAGAGAAGATTTAACAACTCCTGGCAAAGGAATAAATCAACTTTTCTTTAAAGTGTTAAGTAGTATTTATCTGAAACCATTCATCAAATACTTGTATTGGGGTAAGCTAGAAGTCTTCCTAATAAGTTTTAGAGCTATGCAAAGATGTCCACTATCACCTCTATTACTCAATATTGTATTAGAAATGCTAGCTATAGCATTAAGAGAAGAAAAATGTAATTATACTAGGCAATGTGGTAGCAAAATTATCGCTGCTTATAGATGATATGATGGTATTCTTGAGACTCATATGGATTCAAGTTGTTTGGTGAAATAATTAACAACTTTAGCAAAGTTTAGTAAAAATAAATCCCAAAACTGCATTTGCTTGTATCACTAATAAAATTCCAAAGCAAGCAATAGAAAGAGAAATTCCATTTAAAATATCTGTAGACACTGTTTACCTGCCAAGACAAACCCAAGAACTTTTTGAAGACAATTACAAAACACTTTGCACAAATAAAGTCAGATCTAAACAGATGAAAAATACTACTGGTTAAGATGGTGGAGACAAAAGCAAGCACTGTTTTAAGCTCTCCTGGCTTTTCCTCAGAATCGACATGGACCAAGCCTCTTAAAAGATTTTGGATCAATCCACAAAAGAGCAAAGGGGAACATCTTCTAGAAAGGTTTGTCATGGGGGACCTTGGGCAAGCCCATGGCAAAGAGCAAAGACCTAGAGCACTAGAAACAGGGTGAGAGAGGGGACTTACCTGAGCCATGGTGGGAATAGAACCCTTGGTGGTGAACACAGTGGGTGTCCTGGGAAAGCTCTAATGGAGCTGTCATAGAGAGCAACACAGGGGTTGCCCTGGCCAGACTGAATGGTACAGACAGTGGCCCAAACCTCTAGTCCCAGTGTTCTCAAAGGAGAACTTAGTGTTCCCAGAGGAATCCCTGAAGTTCTTTGTAGTAGGGCCTGACTTTTCTCTAGTACAAACACGGGAGCAGTCCCAGGTGTTTGCAACTTGCCCCAAGGCCCATGTCTGGGTTGGGAACTTCCTCAGCATTGATTACACAGAGAGAACCTCTGGAATTTCTAGTGCTGACTGCCCAGTTCAGCAACTGGGTTGTGTGAGGTACCAGGGAAAGAGATTGGGGTGCTGACATCCGTAACACAGATGATCTGGAGAAAGTTTTTGACTTCATTACTAGTTGGTCCTCAAAGCCACTCCCTGGAATTCCAACCCCAGTGGGCAAGATCTCCAGGATTCTCCACATCTAAACCAACCTCTCCCCCCAACACTATAGCCTAGGGAAAGATAACATCCAAAATTAAAAAAAAAACAGCACAAAGCATGTCGATTAAACATTACCTTGGAGATAAGGAAACTACTTCAGAAAAGGAGGTGAGAAGGGAAACTGTGTGAAGCTTCAGAGGAGAATGTAAATTGGTCTCCAGTCCAGAAAGGAAATTAAAAATCAAATGGAAAAATTTGGAAAAATAAATGCAAGAGAAAATTAATACTATGTAAGAGAAAATTAACATCCTACAATAAAAAATGACAGAAGAAAACAAATTGTTTAAAAATACAACTGGGGGGCAAAGCCAAGTTGACAGAGGGGAGACAAGAATTCCTATAAAGTTCCTCCCCAAACTACTCCAAATACCTTCAAATAATTACTTTTACAAACTCTAAAGTAGCAGAACCCACAAAAAGAGAGTCAAATAATTTTCCAGCCCAAGACAACTTGGAAGATCTGTGGTAATAGTCGTTACACAGGGGTGAGAAAGGTCCTATCATGATGGAGCGAACTCGTTTCAGTCATCTAATAACAGCCTGCAGGGTACCTGGTTACCTGGGTCCCTGGGGATACCTAGTTCCCTAGTAGCTGCAGTAGTTTCCAGATTTCTCAGCACAGAGATTGCCAAGGACAATTGAAAAGTTCAGAAGAAAAACTCTGCTGCACCAGAAAGAAAGAGAAAGGAGGAGCCCAGGCCAGTATAGATCTCAGTACACACCTGACCCCAGGAACCAGGAGCAGATCTGAGGAGTCATCCATCAAGGAAACACCTGGCAGCTGCTTCCAGAATGTTCAGCCTTTAGATAATAAGGGAGGCAGGCAGATTGCAGAGAAATATTTGCTCTCCCTGACTCAGGAGTCTGGGTTTTTTTTGCCCATATTCAGATACACTTTGTAGTCTGGGGGCCCCAGGCTCAGGAAAAGAAGCTTTATGGTCATAGCAGAGCAAAGACTTACATCACTGTTCCAGGGCAGAATGTGGTGCTTGGGGTTGTCCACAGACTAGAGCATAGACCAGGAGAGCACTCAGAGTCTCTAATAAAAGCTCAGAGGAATAAAAGTCCCTGGGGTTGAGGGTGGCAGTTGTCCCTGACAATAGTTGCAAGTATTTGAACCAGTGATTCCTCCAGCCTGGAAGCAGAACCCCACATTAATGAATATATAATATCAAGTTATGTATTGGGGAAATGAGCAAACAACAGTAGAAAAAATTACTATGTCCTATGGAGGATCAAAATGTACATTCAGAAGATAGCAAAGAGAAAACGTCTATGTCCAAAGCTCCCAAGTAAAATATGAATTGGTCTCAGGCTATAGAAGAACTCAAACATATTTTGAAAATATAGTAATGGAGGTAGAGGAAAAAATGGAAAGGAAAAATAAGAGTGATGTAGGAAAATCATGAATTTCAAGTCAGCAGCTTGTTAAGGAACAATTAAAAATACTAAAGAAAATAATATTTTGAAAATCAATTTAGGTCAAATGGAAAAAGCAGTCCAAAACACCAATGTGGAGAAGAATGAGTTAAAAAAGCAGAATTGACAAAATGGAGAAGGAGGTACAAAAGCTATCTTAAGAAAGTAATACCTTCTTGAGAAATAAGAAACAAAACAAAACCAAGAAAATGAAAAACTGAAAGAAAATGTGAGCTATCTCATTGGAAAAACAGCTGACCTAGAAAACAGATAGAGAAGAGATAATTTTAAAATTATTAGACTATATGAAAATCACAAACAAAAGAAAAAATCATTTCATTTTTTAAGAAATAATCTACAAAAATTGCCCTGATATCCTAGAAGCAGAGGGTAAAAATAGAAATTGAAAGAATCCACCAAGGGTGCAACTAGGTGGCACAGTAAATAGAGCACTGGCCCTGGCATCAGAAGGTTCTGTGTTCAAATCTGACCTCAGACTTTTATAATTACCTAGCTGTATGACCTTAGACAAGTCACTTAACACCATTGCCTTGCAAATACCTAAAAAAAAAAGAAAGAATCCACCTACCACTACCTGAAAGAAATTCCAAAATGAAAACTGCAAAGATTATTATAGCTAAATTTCAGAACTCTCATAAAGTAGAAAATATTGCAAAGATTCAGAAAGAAACAATTCAATTATCATGGGGTTATAGTCAGTAAAATATAAAATTTAGCAGCTACATTAATAACTGGAAGGACTTGGAAGGCAGAAGGTATTAAATTACAACCAAGATTGAACTATTGAACAAAACTGAACAGTCGTTCAGGAGAAAAGATAAAACATTCAGTAAAATAAGGTTCTTTCAAACTTTCCTGATGAAACAACCAGAGTTGAATAGGAAGTTTGATCTTCAAGTACAGGACTCAGGTGAAGCATAGAGAGGGCAGAAAAAAGGACAAATTATGAGGGTCATAATGGTGTTGAACTGCTTGTATTCCTTTGTGGGAAGATGATACTGATAACTCAAATGAACCTTCCCATTTATTAGGGTTGTTAGGAGTATATACACCCAAGACACAGGAAGGAATTTAATTTGTAGGTATAAGATATTAAAAAGATGGAGTTAATGTGTGAGAAAGGAATGCATTGGAGATAAGGTAAGGAGAGGTAGTATGAAGTAAATTCTTTCACATAAAAGAGACAAGAGAGAGGTTTTGCATTGGAGTGGAAGATGGGGAAGGTGAAGGGGTGTGACTGAGCCTTTTCTCTCATCAAAAATGACTCAGAGAACAAAATAGTATAACCACTCAATTGGGTATACAAATCTATCCTACCCTAGAAGAAAATAGGAGAGGAAAGATATGGAAGAAAGGGGACAGGGGGAGGCAAGAGGAGGCTGTAGGTATTAGAAGGGAATGAAGGTCATACAATTTTGAGGAGGGACAAGGTGAAAGCAGAGAGTAAATAGAATAAACAGAAGTGAGGAGGAATGGAATTGTGGGAAATATAACTAGGAATAGCACCTATTGTGGAAATATTGAAGAAGGAAGAGCTTATGGTGTCTGAATACTGACTAAAGCACACTCTTTTTTTCCTGCTTTATCTTTCTGGAGGTTTCACATTCTGTGTTTGGGGGGGAGGGATTATGTTTACTTTTACAATATCAATACTGTAGTAATTTGTTTCATGGCTACATATTTTTAACCTACCCCAAGGAACTGAATTATTTAATGTGAGTAGTTGGGTGGGAAAAAGGGAAAGAATTTGGGACTCAAGATTTTGGAAATAAATGTTGAAACTTGCTTTTGTGAGTAGTTAGGGTAAAAAATGTAAAAATTGAAAAATTAAAAATAAAATATAATTGGAGAAATACAAGAATAAATTAGTTCCCTCAAAAACACAATTAGACAAATAGAAAAAATATAACAACTCCTTTAAAAAGAGATTTGACCAAATGGAAAAGGAGATGCAAAACATGAATGCAGAAAATGCCTCTCTGGGAAATAGTTTAGAATCTGTTATACAAAATTTAAAAAATGAAAAAAGACAAAACTGTAAAATACTTCATTAGTAATACAACTGATCTAGAGGACAAATCCAGGAGAGATAATTTAACAATCATAGGACAACTTGAAAACCCAAAAAAAAAAAAAAAGCCTGATCTTCATACTTCAGGATATAGTTAAGGAGAATTTCCCTGCCCTGGAACCAAAGGGCAAAACAATCATCAAAAAATCCATTGATGCCTTCCTGAAAGGGATACCAAAATGAAAACATCAAGGAAAAGTGAGACCAAGTTCCAGAATTCTCAGATCAAGGAGAAAATCCTGCAAGTGGCCGGGAAGAAGCGATTAAAATATCAAGAAATTATAATGAAGATTACACAGGACCCAGCTGCATCAACCTTAAGAAACTGAAAGGCAAACTTCCGTGGTAGAGCCAAGATGGCAAAATGAAGCTAACATGCTCCTGAAGCTTTCCCCTACCAAAGATAAATCACCCTCTGTACTAACATTAGTGCTATAAATGCCACCAAAAAAAAAAAAAAACCAGATAAGATCCAAAGAAGTTTTCAGTTTTCAGTGAAAGTCTGTCTTTTTTGGGGGAAAAGAGGAAGTAAAGCCCAGTGAGGTGGAAGGGTAGGAAAGCCAGTGAGAGGTCTTTAGCCACAGTGCTATCCATGTCCCTTGACAACAGCTTGCCAACAATATAGGTTCCAGCAGCTTAATAACAAGCCAGCAAAGAGGGAAATAAACCAGTGCATAGACAGAACCTGGTCAACAAGGAAGAAATAAACCTCTGCAAAGGCAAGGCCTGGACTGCATATGTATATATGTTCACTATTCAATATTAAAACATTCAAAGTAGGCTCAAATCACCAATTATGACTTTAATTAAAAATACAATTAATCACCACTATCCCAATCATTTTTGATTAGTGAAATAAAAATTAGAATTGTAAGGTACTACCAAAAACCTATCAGGTTGGCTAATAGCATATAAAGTACCAAATTTTAGAAGGCATTTGGGAAAATTGGGACACTAAGTACTGTTGGTGGAGCTGTAAACTGATAGTTCTGGAGAGCAATATTGAACCATACCTCAAAAATTGAAAAACTATGTATAATTTTTGACCCAGAAATACCACTTAAATAAACTATACCACTACTTATTACTCTAGGATCTAATGGATCCAAGCATGTATAAAAGTATTTTATAATATTGGAATTAGAATTATTACAATAATAAAGAAGGCTTTCACAATTAACTGAAGAATGTTTATGTGGCTGAAACAAGATAGCTTATTGGAAAGAGATTTTCTTAAGTCAAAAGTTTTCTTGAGTTAACAAGCTCCGTTTTAGATTGATCTATTTCCCTTCTGTAAATGAATCAAAGTTCATATTTCAATGAAAGCTATTAGCAAAAAAGTGCCATTAGCAATTCTAAGTTCAACAAAAACCTTAAACCTACTTAATAGATGTTCTATGAGTTTAGATAAAGTAACAATTTTGAATTCAGTTTCTTTATGTGAAACAAAAGGCCTAGAGCTTCTAGCTCAGAGTAAAAACTGAATAAATAGTAGCAGGATTAGAACTTAAACCTATAATTCTTAATCAGTGTGACATTTAAGTTGTATAGTATGAGAAAACATAAATTTTACACCAAAGATATTGTTATGCACAAAATTCCATTCTTTACCACTTATTATTTAACAAAACTACTTTACTTTTTTCACTGATAGACAAAATCTCGAGGCCAAATATAAGTTGCAAAAAAGCAAGTTAATCAACAAAACTTTATTAACTACCAAATTTTAGTTATTAAGAATACAAAGGCAAAGTGCATCTATTTTTCTCTTAAGAACTTATAATCTGTGGGGGGATAACAACATGTACAAATATAATAATAAGAGAAATGGATCCCTCCATTTAGTTCAGCTTCTTACAGAAAGCTCAAATTTGATTCATGAAGAATTAGAAATTTAGTCAACATCCCAATTCCATTATACAAACACTTTTAGAATGGGTCTGGAGTCAGAAAGACTTGAGCCTAAGACACTGAGAGTCCTTGGGAAAACAAGTTAACCTTCTGTTTTCCTTAGCTTTCTCAGCTGTAGGATGGTAACACTTACTTCCCAGGAATGTTGTTTGGATCACATGAGACATTTGCAAAGTATTTATCAATTCTTATCATAAATTAATATCTATATTTAAGCTAGTTACTGTTGCAATTTTACTTTATTATAATTATTATTATTATTATTATTATTATTAGTAAAAACCTAAGTGAAGGAAAGAAAATCATTAATTGAGTATACAAATTAATCATACCTATAAGAGCATGGAATAGTTAAACCCTGGGAAAATTACAAGTCAATTTTACTTTGAGAACTGAAGATATTGCAAGATGGCATTTGAGAAACTTGCAATAAAGTGGTCATTTTTCTCCCTCAACCTCATATTACCTATGTCACTTCAAAATGCAACTCCTAGATTAAGAATAAATGCTGCATTCATTGGGGAATAGGGTGAACAAAACAAATCAATGCAAATATAGTTACAGAAAGATAGTTACTAAAAGAGAAGAGCAACTTTAAAAACTGGATTCTGTGGAAGCAGAAAAGAGAGATAAATTATACCAAAGAACAAACTGTCAATAAGAAACAAAGGGTTCAGTTTTATCTTTACATGCGATTATTCCTTTTCATCTTGTGAGTTCTACTCAAATGCCTTACTATCAGTGTATTTTTTGTTTCTGCCTCCCATTTTGTGGATATTGTCTTTATTTGTGGAAAAGTATTACTTAAGGGGCAGCTAGGTGGCTCAGTGTATAGACTACCAGGCTCTGAGTCAGGAAGATCTGAGTTCAAATTTGACCTTGGACACAATAATTATCTTATTGTGTGACCTAGGGCAAGTCATTCAACCACATTGTCTTGCAAAAACAAACAAAAAGAAGTATTACTTAGATTTAGGGAGATGATGTTTTAAGAATATCACTGAACAAGCATAAAGTGCCTACTGTGTCAGAAATGTCAAGCACTGTATATACAAAAAAAGGTGAAAGTTTCTTCCCTCAAGAGTTTATAATCTTAGGTATCATTTTTGAGTAATTTTAAGAGTTAAGTTTGGGGCAGTTAGGTGATGCAGTGGATAGAGCACTGGCCCTGGAGTCAGGAGTGCCTGAGTTTAGATCAGATCTCAGACACTTAATAATAATTACCTAGTTGTGTGACTTTGGGCAAGTCACTTAACCCCATTGCCTTGCAAAAACCAATGCAAAAAATAGATTTAAATGTGTCTTTAGTTTTATTATTGGACTTTCATGATTTAGGGGGAGAGAGTGAGGCTAATAAATTTAGGCTGCTCCGCTTTAATTAAATTCATTTCACATGCAATACAAGGCATTTGTGATATCTTTAGTCTTCTTTGAGAATGAAGTATGAACAACAGGAACAATTCAGACTACTGACTAATTGTTAATGAATGAGATATACAGTGATTAAGATTCATGCATTATAATTTTAGTAGTGCAGTCACTTGATTACTGCACTTGCCCTCTAAGAGATAGCCTGGAGTAAATGCTTGTTTTCAGTCATTCAGTATTTCCAAATCCTCATTACCCTATATTGGTTTTTGCCATTTCTAATTTCTTCCCAGTGTGTTCTCGTTTCACTTCTTCCCCTTCCTTTTTGAAAGAATATCAAAATAATATACACTCTTTACTTAGAAGTTTATTTATGCTTTTAATCAAAATGCATTGTAAATCTTGAAGACATTATAACTCAGAGGGACACATTTCTTTATCTCATTAAAGTGTAAGCATTTCATCATCATTTCAACCCCTTCCATTTAAAACTGCCCACTTCCTTCATACTCTTGATTTTTTTGCTTGAATTTCAAACTTTGTACTCATCTCTGATTTTTTTCTTTTTAATCAATAATTCTTGGATGTCTTTTACATAATTAAAGGCATATTACATTTGCTTTTTAAGATGATAGATTTTAGAATAAATTCTTTATAAAATAAATAAGGAAAAGTATCTCTACATACAATATTATTTATAGTCACTCTTTTATGGTGGCAAAGAATTAGAAATTAAGGGGATATCCATTGACTGGGAAATGACTGAACACATTGTGATAATTGATTATTATGGAATACAATTTTATTATATGAAATGCTTAACAGTATGCTTAGAGAAAAATCCAGACAGAACTTCCTGAGCTGATGCAAAGGGACATGTATTATGTACAAAGGAACAGCAATATTGCGAGATGAGCAGCTTTGAATGATTTCGCTATTTTCAGGAATACAATGATCTAAAACAATTCTGAATGACATGCTGAAAAATGCTATCCATCCCCAGAGGGGGATAAAATGATGTTGCCTAAATAAAGATTGGAGCATAGTCTTTTACTCTATTTTTTTAAGATTTTTTTTTGACTAGGGCAGGTTCTGGTTCTTTTTTTCTTTATATTGTAATTTTGAAAGAAACAATACATTTTCAAATTGTGGACTCTTTTAATATGTTAAAGATTTTGGTATCTTAGAAGAGAAATCTAGTTTCCATATTTTACCTTTGAATTTGAGAAGAGTGAAGTTATTTTTATGCACAAAAGGAATGTACTAAAAATAATTCTCTGAGCACAAACAGCAGCTTTCTTTTGAAGAATGATCTTGCACTGTGGAACTGAGTAGAATTCTGTCTAACAATTCTTTTCAATTTCTAAACTTGGAGTAAAAGTATGAAATGTGTCTTCCATCCCCGGGATCATCAGTTAGTAACTGTGAGATCTCAGGCAAACATGTTTTACTTTTACTGACTCATTTTCTCAAATTTGCCAAATAGGAATAATACATTTTAAAAAAGATTTAAACAATTTTAAATATACAGTAAATGAGAACAGTGAGGTGGCACAGTACATAGAATTCTGGACCTGGAGCCAGGGAGACTTATCTCTTTTTAGTATTTTATTTATTTATTTTCTAACTACATGCAAAGATAATGTTCAGCAATCATTTTTGTAAGGTTTTGAGTTTCACATTTTTCTCTTTTCCTCCCTTCCCACACCACTTCTATTGACAGAAAGCAATCTAATGTATTTTAGATAGATATATATCTATATTGATATTAATATCAATATCGATATACATATACATATAGATGATATAGATATGACTATGTTAAATATATCCATATTAATCATATTTCAAAAGAATTAAATCAAAAAGGAAGAAAAAACATGAGAGTGAAAAAACTATAATACATAAAACACATTTTAAAAATTGAAAATAATAAACCTTGGTTTGTATTCAGATTCCATAGTGTGTTTGTGTATTTTCTTTTACAAAATGACTATTAGAGAACTATTTTGCATATATAACCTAAATTGAATTGCTTTTCTTCTCAGTAAAGGCTCATGGAGAGGTAGGAAAGGAGAGAATTTGGGGAAAATAAAATACTTTTTACAATAAAATTTTAAATTATTAAAAATTAAATTTAAAATTTGTTTAAAAATTTTAAAAAAGCTATGTCTCTAGCATGACTGAGTCTTTGCCTGTGAAAGGAATCCTCTGACCTTGACAAGTTTAATTAATTTTATAGCAGTCCAGCTCATAAAGGAGAAAACTTGCCAGAGAAATCTGGCTTTTCTTGCCCAGATAACTTGTAATTGCAGAGTTTCATGATCAAGTCATAGTCTCAGAAAGATGAGCTAAAGACTTTCAGTTTACCTCCCCATGAAATGTCCATCAATTGAGGTGATTTTTAATTTGATAGGAGAGTTCCCTTTCAGAAGGGATTTAAGTCATTTCAGGCTCTCCCTTGGCATCTTTGGTTACAAGAGAATTCATTGACTCTCTTTTTATTGATTGTTCGCCAGTCAAATTAATTATTTACTTTTTAATTATCCAGAAGCTTTGTTTTCATGCTTTTCATTCATCTCAACAGAAATAATTCTATATTTGTCTGCTTATTTTGATTTAAATAAATAATTAATTATTTATTAATAATCATTTTGTGATATGTACTGTAATAGGAATTGGTGTTAAAAATATGGGAGTTTGAAATTCCCTACTCTCAAAGACCTTATAGACTACTAAGGTTATAATTTTAAAGTTAAATAAATAATATATTCAGAATACATTTATATTATGTAAATTATAGGTACTGCCAACTGTGGTAATCTCAAAAAGATATCTGAACATATCTAAATTGGGAGAAACCACCATTTTTAAGGGTATTCTGTTTCACTCTTACCTTTCTAAATATCATGATTAACTTTCCTCTCTTCCCCTAACATTATGTTTAAATTTATCGTTTTGGAACTTTAAAGTATTGATTGTTTCCACTTCTGTCTTTTGGGTCCAAGTAGAACCCATATGTACCTTCTATTGTGTGATTGCCTGGAAAATAATGGGAAATTTATATCATATTTCTCCTGAAACTTTTCTTCTTTTGGTTAAACTATATCTATCTTCTTCAGTAGATAACCATCTTGCATGAACATGAAGTACTTCACCATTCTTTCAGTCAATTGTAGGTGGTTTAAAGTTTATTAGTATTTTTGATACAATGTAATGATCAAATCAGAACATAATAGTACTGATGTGATCTGACAAGCAAAGAGCAAAGAGATTATCATCTCCTTTTTGCAGAAGGTATATCTTTTTGAATGAATATCAAAATTATCATAGTTTTCTGGGTTGCATAGCATATTGAGAATCATATTGTCATTGTACTTCAAAATCTCAGTTCTTTGCTTCCAGAGAAAAACATCTTGGGAATTATTCTTCCAATTTTAATATATGATTTATGTTGTATGTCTAAGATTAGAAATTGATGGAATTCTGTCCTACAGTACAAGATGCCTCCTAAAATGAAAGGTGATGTTTTTCTCAAAGAAATTTCTTTAGCATATTTATTACTGCATATTAGTACATAATACATTTAAAACTTTTATGGCAGAGTTGATATGTAAGATGTTTTTTTAAAAGATGAGTATTATTTAAACAGGCTTAGGGAAAGGAAGAGGTCCACTGACCAATAAACGTAGAATAAAAATAAGCAGAGGAAATTATCTGAGTAGAGTAGATGGCATAAATTGGGAATGAATGTGTTTTGAAAAACTGAAGAATTGTGAGAAAGCCAAAGATGGATACTTTCAATGTTTTGCATAGGAGACAATATGGAGGAATGATCCAATAGAGCAACTGTTCTCTTTGTATGTTCTAGAGATCACTAGGGGGTTCCCAAATTCATTAAATGGGAATTCACAAAGTTAAAGTTATTTCCCTAATAATACTAAGGTATTTTAAATTATTATTTGATAATATAATAGAAATGTTCTTCATAAATGAAAGCTTTTTGGGGTATTCAAAGTATTTGGATATAAAGCAGCCCTGAGATGACAATATTTGACTGTGGAGGACCAATATAAATTTGTGAAAATGGTAGTGTAATGATGAATGTAATGTTAAGGAGGAGAAATGGGACAAGGATACATAGAACTGATTAGAGGGGGCAAGATGTGGTGCAGGAAAACCGAGTCATTTGACATGCTGGGAAATAATAAATGTTCATTGCTGTAAGTTTTAAACAAGTAATTAAAACCTCCCATGCAATCAATACATGATACTACTGAAGGGGAAATTCTCAGCATAAACATTTATCAAATTGTTGCTTTAGTAGTTGCTTCATGATAGTCAAGTGATTAGTGAGAAAAATAACTAGACACTTTGAAAATATAGAATGAAAACAAATTCTTTATTTTTTAGCGATCTCTATCAATTTCCAATTTCCCATAATATTTAAAATTTCTATCCTCCCATGTCTCTGTACCCTAGGTAAGCAAAGATAATTTTATGTAATGTTGCTTTGCTGCAAAAGTAATGAAAGGAGATGTTCCTTCCACTTTAAAGTATATAAATTATCTGATTTTAATCCAACATGGAGACTTGGAGGACTTTTTCCTAGCCATGAGTAAGTGAGGGGTTGATATCAAAAACTAATTTTAGTCTTTTAGCTGCTTAAGGAAATAAAAGAATTAATGAAGTAGGGAAGGTTGAGCCAGAACTGAATTTGATAAAAAGACTCAAATAAATCAACTCTGGCTATCTTCCTCAGTGGTTTTGAATAAGGAAATCCGATATGAGTTGCCAAGTAGAACACTGAAAGCGATAGATTGTATTGGTATAGAAAATTACCAAGGTTTCCTAAATGAGAGGCTTCCCTTTCTTCTATATAATTAGACAAATTATTTTGAAATAAGAGTTCCTAAATGACTGGTGAAACTGGGTGAAAGACCAGAATCATCCTCTTGACTACTATCCTACTGCCAACCAGAGTCCTGGGGGCCAAACTAATGGCCCCCAGTAACTCAAACTAATGAGGTACTAGTATAGACAGATATACAGATTTTGAATGTTAGAGAGAAAGTGAAAGCTGGGATTATCAACTAGAAGGTAATTATAATAGTTCAAGAAAGAAGAGATGAAAACCCAAATTAGCATAACAACTATGTGAATGAAGAGAAGGGAAAAGAAACTAATTGTCTTATAAAATTAGGAACTCTGGGACTTGGAAATTAACTATGTATATTGTTATGGTACAGAGGAGTACTTAAGATGATGTAACTTATGCAACTGGGTTACTGGGAGGACAGGGATCCTGCCACAGAAATTTGTGAGTTTGAAGCAGGAGCAGATATGATGAAAAGATTATAACCAATATTTTATTTGATGTGTTTGGGATTTTGTCTGTGATAACACAGGTATAAATGCTTAAGAGGAAGTAAATCATTCAGGACTGAAATAAAAAACTTCAAGCTAAATATAAAGATTTGTGATTCATCTTTATTAAGATGCAATCTGAACTCAAAGAAGTGAATTTGATAATCAAGAAAAATAGAATTTAATGCATAATTATTAAAAGGATATATGTATGTGTTTATGTGTATGAATGTATATAAATATATACATATGCATAATCAAAGGAGAAAGGTTAGTCATACAACTAGGAAGAGAATGAAGAAAAAAAGAATATAGGGTGGGTAGAGTACTCAATAAATTGGCTTATTATTGTCATGATGATAGAAATGTTCTTGGATTCAGCAGTGACTTAACAGGGGAAAATGCAATTCTCTTCATGATTAGTCCAATGTATATCAGTCAGACAAATCCAGATTAGACATACAATGGGAAAGAATGTATAGTATGAATTCAAAGACAGTGAAGTGGAATTCGTAGAAGACAGGATAAATGTATAATAAAATTGCAAAGAGTAAGATTATACATAATCTTATAAAATGTATTCCTGAAAAAGTAGTTCTTTATGGAAGTGCAAAATGAACCATCTACAATCTTCATTTTATAATATGGCTTTTGTAAAGATAATAAAGAAAATTAGTGGAGATAGATTTTTCATTTCACAGTATATTTTATAGTATATTCATTCATGTTTCTCATTCATAGGAGCACAAAATCCATAATGGACAATTTGATATAATAAAATAAAACGTTTAATTTTTCCACCATACTATTATAGAAAATAACTTTAAATCAACTATTGGATGTCACTGTGCTCCTAAATCTACATTTTATTTTAAAATTCAGTCAAACAATCACATAATCTCTTCATCAGTTTCTTATATACAGACACTATAATAAACATTGAAAAGTCTTTGAATTGATGAACCCATTAAGCTTCTTCATCTGCAATGATCTTTATTTTTTCTGGATACAAAATAATATATATTCTTCAGTTTGTTTCATGTCTGCCTTCATTCTTTCTTTCTTTTCCAGAGTTTTATTAAAATTTAGTATTTATTAAAGATGCCAAAAATCCAAGCTTGAAAATGAAGTATTTGATTTATACTTAGAAAGAAAGGTTACCATGGGCAGAAGTCTGTAACCTTGGCTATATTATTTATCAATTCAGAAAATCTAGCATAATTTCAAAAGCAGAGTTTATTTTTCATGTCCTATTCAGTTTGCTAGGCAAGCTTGGCCAACAAAATGGATGTAAGTGCCAATTGCTCTGGTAGTTTCTGTCATCTGGATCCTCTTCAGCTTGGAATTGCACTAAAACTTAAAAATTCATTTCATGCAAGGCTACCATAGAACCTTCAAATGATTTGTTGAAGACAATGAAGCAAGATAGCTTAGTTACCAGTGCATGATGCTAGCTGAACAATTTAGAAAGGAAAAAAAAAAAAACCTAGAATTTGAAACTGATAGGGATAAGTAAAGAATCAGGGATTCAGAGACAAGGGGCTTTACTTTCTCCAATATTTAAGACTAGGGCACTAAGTTTTTATGGGTTTTTTTTGCTGTTGTTGTTTGTTTTCTTATCACAGAAAGGAAATTAAATTTGCAAATGACAATGCATACCTATGTTACTGGCATTTATAGAGTAAATTCAAGATTTTAAAGTCCAACAAAAGAAGAAAACATAAACTCATAAATGGTCTTGGAATTTATTGCTTAAGAGATCAATAAGAGGAAAGATTTTCATTCCTGATTATGCTAAAGATGACCAGATAGACAAATTGAAGGACTAGGTGAGAGCTGGCAGGAGTTTACACTATTCATTCAACACCAAGAAGGAAAAAAAAGAATCACTGAGAGATATGCATTATGAGAGGGAGTAGTATATTTTGGGTCAGGTATTACCAACCTGTCCTGATGTCTGACTGCCTCCTCATATTTGTTACTGTGTTCCTTGATGGTGTGTATTGCACTGTATTTAAAATTGCATCTTGTATTATATTTGCAGACCTTAGAGGTTTTTGTCCATAAAAATCTAATACTTGGGCCATTTTGATTTCTGAAAACTCCATTCATTTCATGAAACTTCTCTTGAAACAATTAGTTTCATTTGTTTTTTTTAATTTAGGGGTCAAACTAATTTCATTCACTTAAGTTGGGATTGGAAATCAGAAAATAAATCAATGAATCTAAATGCTGACAGATCACCAAATTCTGAAGGTAAAAAACAGTAGTTTGCATTTATATGTTTCTTAATAGCACTCTATATTATGTGTGCCCTATTTTATTTTATCTTTCCAACAAACCTGTGAAAGATATAAGATAATTTTAATTATCACCATTTTACAGATCAGGAAACTGATAGCCTTATAGATTAAGGTCTTTTTATTGTTCATATATTGGAACAAGTGGCAAAGACAAGAATAAAACTCATACTTGTCTTCTGAGAATGAATGACTGTCCAATACAACAATTTGCTTTTACTAAAGTAGCTTGGATTTTAGGACAGGAGAAGGAAAATAATAAAAATATGGGAGGAGTATATCTTCTTTTGCAATTTTTTCCTTTTCCTTTCTATTATTGTATTAGGGACCTAGAATTTCATCTGCATAGGGAATCCTGATCAGAAAACTTCCTCTAAGAAAGCAAATGTTTTTATAAAAATAATTGTTCTGCAAGCCCTTGTCTCCTACTATTGTTTTGAAAACTCAAATGATATGCCTAGTGTCACATAAGCAATAATAATGACTATAGTAATCTATTTTTTTGACAAACCCAAAGGCATTTGCTTCTGGGATAAGAATTCAATATTTGACAAAAAAAAATGGAAATTTGTATGGCAAAGAGGCATAGGCACATCTCACACCCTATACCAAAATAAGGTCAAAATGGGAACAGGATTTAGAATAAAGGGTGATATCATAGACCAATTAACAGATCAAGAAATATTCTTTCAGTTCTATGGAAAGGAAAGTTATTTGTGACCAAAAAGAAATATATTACATTATAAACTGCAAAATGGATTACTTTTATTATATTAAATTAAAAAATATTTTTGCACTAATGAAACTAAAGTTATCCAGATTAGAAAGAAATAGAAATTGATAATCAATTTTCACAGCCAGGTGAAAAGGTCTCATTTCTGAAATATATAGAGAGTTGAATCAAAAATATAATGTAACAAATGATCTCCCAATTAAAAAATGCTCAAAGGATTTGAACAGGCAGCTTTCAAAAGAAGAAATTAAAGCTATATATAATCATATGAAAAAATGTTCCAAATTATTATTGAAAACAGAAATGCAAATTAAAATTACTATAATGTACTACCTCACAGTTTTCAGATTGGCCAAGATGATAAAAAAGGGGAAATGATTAATGTTGGAATGGTTGTGGGAGAATTGGGACATTCTGTGTGTGGAGTTGTGACCTAATCCATCCCTTCTAGAGACCAATCTGGAACTATGATCAAAAACAACAAAACTAGGCCTCTATCCAGAAGAAATCATAAAAAAGGAGAAAACTTGTACATGTTTCAGTTTGTTTTGTTGTTTTTTTTTTTTTTTGCAGTGGCAAAGAATTGGAAATTGAGGGAATATCCATCAAATGAAGAATGGCTGAACAAGTGATGGCATATAAATGTTTTGGAGTACTATTCTTCTTTAAGAATCTGTAAATTGTAGAAAAGTAAGAATTACATGGAAAGAATTACACCAACTAGTACTGAGTGAGGGGAGCAGAACCAAATGAACCTTGTACACATTAACAATACTAAGAGTTGATCAACTACAATGTGTATACAGCTCCTCTCAACAGTTCTGAGAGCTGGGACAATCCAGGGAGATTGTTAGGGACAATACCATCCACACTCAGAGGGATTAAAAAAAAAAACAAAAGAACAAAAAAAAAAAAACAGAAAAAACCCACAGAATGAGCACTTTGAATGAACATTATCTTCACTTTTTAAAAATTTCTATTATATTTTTACTTCATATCCCATGGGTTTTTTTTCTTTTCCCTTAGTTCTAATTTCTCATTCACACAATTACTGAAGTCCAATCATGTTAGATATAAATGTACATGTACAGAGTTCACTAGACTATTTGCCACTGAGGAGAGGGTAATGGGACAAGAGGGTTGGAAGAAAATTATGTAGCATAAATATGCAAGTGGATGAATATTTAAAAACTTTCATAATATGTAAATGGAAAAAATAAAATATCAATAAAAATGATTAAAAAGTAAAAAACAGAACAAGCAAAAATTCTTTCAAGTGTATATTAGCATTGTTTTATACTATTGAAGATGGGAGGAGGGAACAGACATTTATGAAAAGAGGCTTAAAGATTGATCTGTGTTTATTTTGTAAAGAACATACTTATCTCTGACTCAGGGAAGTAAGAAAGATTCAATCATGTATTATTACAAATGTTTACAGGTTACTGCAAAAAATCCACAAACTAATGTACAATTTCACAAGTTAGGTCCGTTGGAATGGCAGCTAAATAATGTTTCAAAAAGGAGATAGAAGTTTCTAAGGAGGTAGTAGTTCTTAAGAAAGTATTAGGGCAGCAGCTAGGTGGGGCACTGGATAGAGCACTGGCCCTAGAGTCAGGAGTACCTGAGTTCAAATCCGTGTCTGACATTTGATAATTACCTAGCTATGTGGCCTTGTGCAAGTCATTTAAACCCTATTGCCTTGCCAAAAAAAAAGTATTGAAGTTAAGCAGAAAGAGACGGTGGAGAGGAAATAGCAAAGGGGGATAGTCATTTTAAAGTGATAATTGCAAGATGGCAAAAGAGATGAGCAGTCAAGTTAAAAAGAAAAAGAGAAAGGAAAAGAAGCTTAGATCAGTATAGATCCAACTGCATGGATCTGGGGTCATATTGGTCTAGCAGCATGGGATCAGAACACATGGATTCAACTTAGAAAAAGATAGAGAACAAGCAAGAAAAGAATAAAATATTTCGTGCACCTTCTGTAGTAATATTCGAAATTTTGTGCAACCTGTGAATTAAAGTTTAAACCTTTCTTAGCACCTTAAGTCATAAATTGATGATTTCGTCACAAAACCAACCCCCAGATCCATCTTAAAATCCCCATTCCCTGAAGTCTATTTTTCCCAATCTTCATAATCACAGTTTGCAAAGATTATAACTTCAAATATTGCCTGAGAAGAAGAATCTTGCAAACGAGAGCAATGAGACAATATTCTCATCTGCTTAAAGGGGAGTGAAAAAAGGTTTGGTCATTTATATAAATTTGAAATGTTTGGGATTCTGAATCCAAATAAGACAAGTCTATACATTTTGACTAAGTGGGGATTAAGAGGACAAACTAAGTATTGGAAAATCAGGCAGAAAGAGAATACCTAGGGAGAAGATATTGGTAAGCACAGTAAATCAAAGAGCAGGAGATTTAGTGCTCTTTAAATAAACCAAAAAGTAAGATGCTTGCTTTTCACTCTAAGTCATTCAAGACTGATTTTATAAGTTACAGGAATCTCTGAATTAAGCTCAAATTTACTTGGCAAAGTAAACATACATTGGTATGTCAAGCAGCTTGGGCATCAGAAATCTTCCTGATTAGATAGTTGCTATGCTATTCCATTGTTTGCTTCCCCTGTTGAAAAAAAAAGGAAAGTTCTTGCATATTTAATTGGTTAGTATAGTCATTACAAATCTCATATATGCATATTAAATATTTCTTAAGTATATTTTAATCCTTTTTCCTACTAAACTTTGAGAGCCTTATTAAGGTTCTCTTGATAGTGTATTTGACTCTGTATGGTGGATTCTCTAGAAGAACAGATATTATATCTTATTCATTATTGTCTCATGTAGAGTTGACACCAAAATATTCATAGTAGTCACTGAATGGATGAATTGAATGAATGAAGGTTGAATGAATAAAAATAATCAATATTTTGCTTTTCCTCTTAATTTTATAATTTTATTTTATTGTATTGAAATAAGTTGGTAGTGACATATAATAGAGTCAGCGGAATTGCCTCTGTTATGCCTCTGTCACTGCTTCTGTCACTTTGCATAATTTACCTGTTCTCTGTGGTTCTCAATTTACCCATCTATTAAAGGAAAAACAAAGAATTGAGTAGGTGACCTCTAAGGACCTCTCCATATGTAATTCTAGATCTATGAATATATGTTCAGATGAAAACAAAATGAACAAAAATGAAAAAAACAAAAATGAAACAAAAAATTTAATAAAAAAGAAAGGAGCAAAAAAGAGTTTTCTTAGATTTGAATCACATATCTTCTACAATTAAATATATAATTACCAAACTTTTTCACTTTTATGTCTGTATTCTTTCAACAAAATTCTAATTAATTCTGACTTTCTGAAAATAAGACAAATCCAGAGAATTAAATGTGCAATTCTTTCTTTTATCTCTGGAACAGTCAATATATTTTTCTCACACTCCTAAAACCACATATAAAACACATTCCCTCTGACTTTTCCTATATTTTTCAAACTGTTTTGGCCTTATACTCAGATGGACTAGGAATTCAACAAGTTGTGGAAGTATTTCACGTTAAAAGTTTCTGAATATTACTTGAACCAAAGAATATTATATTACTTAAGGCAAATAATATATCTAGATTGTTGTAGAGGATTCAGGCTCACCATAGCAATGTGTCTATACCAGTATCCAACTTCATCTATTATTATAGGCATCATTGTCTCTGTTAATATATTTGGACACGTGAATATCTTTTAAGCAGAAGCTGTGGAAGAGAAGATGATGACCTAATAAAAATAGAGGGAGGTTTAGGACAATGATTCCTATTAATGTGCAGTGTCAGTGGTTTACTGTTATTAGAACCTAGTTATTTGGGGAAGGGTGAATTATGCATTTGTTAACTTTGGCATTATCAAATATTGGGTTGCAAGTGTGTATTGGGGACTGTGAGGGAGACAAATAATAGTACTTACATTCAAATAATTTGATTCCATAGAAAAGTTTCCCAGCTAAGAATCCCACAGAGCAGCAGGCAGAAAAGATGAAGCATCATTCTCCCTCTACATGGTCCATAACAGAATCCTGGAAAAAATGCTCCTAAAGGTTTGTAGCAGCTACCAATGATAAACTTGACTGAAATGATCTAAATGTCAATTTTAGAATGACTTAAGAGAAAACCTTCTATAATGATCCTGAATTCCTCCTAAAGAGAAGATATATTTTAATTATGAAAATAGATCCTGAGGATCTTATCCCTTTTGTATGAAAAATTGGTTTGGTGTCATATCAAAAACACTTAACAAAATTTGGCAAAAAATATATATTTTAATGACTCCTTAGAAAACTTGCTTTGTGAGAGTCTGATAAAAGTTTTCCAATTAATTTTTTTCAAGAAATGAGAAGAAAATTCTCTTCAAAAAAGCTTCAGCAACTAAAATTAGATAACTATAATTATTAATTATGCAAAAATAGCATAAACTTAAAACAATGTTACATGATTTACATATGACTGCATCTGTAGCAAGGACAAATATTATTACCATTTCTTCATCAGTTATTGAAAGATAAAATATTACCTTTTCTTCATCAATAGTTACTGAAAAAAGACTATATTTTTGAAGGATATGCTATTCAAGGAAAAAATATTAATCCAATTAAAAAAATTTAGGACAATTAGCAACTAAAATTCACTGAATTAGAGGGTTGTTACAGTTGTTAGAATATGATTATTTGAATTTATTTTTGCTAATTTTATAAGTGTTAAAATTGAATTCTAATGATATATTGGTGGGGTAAGAGTTGAGGCAAGAATATTTATTATATTCAAAGGAATTAAAATTCAGAGAAATGCTACTCAGTTAAAGTTCCCTCTCAAAAAATATACATGGGAATGAGAAAGAAAAAGAAAAATATCAAGAAGTTGCAAATCATATGAATTTGGGATTGATTTGTTAAGTTAAAGTTCTTTTCCCCCTTTTAAAATTAATATCTATGTATATCCTTTTGTTAGGTATCTATCAGAAGACTTCTTTTTCTTCTCCATCTCTATTTTAATGCTGCATTTTCAAAGTTTTACCAACCCACTAGTTCCATTTCACTTTGATAAGTACAGACACTAAAAACACATACATAAATACTTACATACATACATATAAAAATTCATATACATATGAAGCTATATATATTAAATGCATATACACATATTTACATACATATTTTATTTAAAACTTTTGTTGTTATATAAAATTCATTTCCAAAATATATCTATCCTATTTCTTCTGCCAAGAAAATCATCATGGTAACAAAGAATTAAAAAACAAACAACTGAGATCTTCTAAAATTATCCTTGATTATTGCACTCAGGGGGTGTGCAAGTCCATCAAGATTGATCATCATTCCATGTTGTGGTTAAGGTGTACACTATTCTGATTCTGCTCATCTCACTCAGCATCAATTCAACCAATTTTTCCAGGCTTCTCTGAAATACTATCCCCCTTGATTGTTAATAGAACAATAGTGTTCCATAACATACATATACCACAATTTGTTTAGCCAGCCCCCAATTGATGGATATCCTCTCAATTTCCAATTCTTTTCCACTACAAATTTGTACATGTGGGGTTTTTGCCCTTTTTCATGATCTCTTCAAGATATAGGCCCAGTAGTGATATTGCTGGATCAAAGGGTATTCACATTTTTATTTCCCTTTGGGCATAATTATAAATTGTTCTCCAGAAAGGCTGGATTAGTTCACAGCCCAACCAATAATAAATTAGTGTCTCAGATTTCCCACATCCCTTCCAACACTGATAATTATCCTTTCTG
Source organism: Macrotis lagotis (assembly GCF_037893015.1). Classification (NCBI taxonomy): domain Eukaryota; kingdom Metazoa; phylum Chordata; class Mammalia; order Peramelemorphia; family Peramelidae; genus Macrotis; species Macrotis lagotis. Next base: position 471,244,703 of record NC_133658.1, on the reverse strand, counting down.
ATCATAATGGCCAATCTGAAAGGTATGACATGGTACCTCAGAGATGCGTTAATTTAAATTTCTCTAATCAGTAATGATTTAGAACGATTTTTCATATGACTCTAGATTGCTTTAATTTCTTCCTCTGAAAATTTAATTTCCTCCTCTGAAAATTACCTTTGCATATCTTTTTTTTGTTTTTTTTAATAAATCTGACTGTTCTCTAAATATTTTATAGAAGTAAGGCCTTTGTCAGAAATACTAGTTGTAAAGATTGTTTCCCAGTTTACTACATTTCTTTTGATCTTGGTTATACTTGTTTTATTTGTGCAAAAGTTTTTAATTTAATGTATTAAAAATTTTCTAATTGGCTTTTTATAATGTTCTCTATCTCTTCCTACATAAGCTGCTCCCCTTTCCATAGATCTGACAAGTAAACTATTCCTTGTTCTCTGAATTTGCTTATATTATTGCTTTTCATGTCTAAATTCTGCACCCATTTTAATCATATCTTGATATTATAGTGTGAGGTGTTATTCTAATCCTGGTTTCTGCCATACTATCTTCCAATTTTGACAACGGATTTTCTTAAAAAGTGAAGAGTTATCCCAGAAGCTGGACTCCTTGAGTTTATCAAACAGTAGATTACTTTAATCATTTCCTGCAGTCTCGTTTTCACCTAATCTATTCTATTTCTTATGCAGTACCAGACAGTTTTGATGACTGGTGCTTTATAATATAATTTTACATTTGGTAAGGCTAAGCTACTACTTTTTGCATTTTTTTCATTAAATCCCTTGATATTTGTGACTTTTTGCTTCTCCATATACATTTAGTTACAATTTTATCTAGCTTAAAGTACCTTTTTGGAATTTTCATTTGTATGAAAAAAAATGAGTACTTTAATTTAGGTAGAATTATCATTCGTATTACATTGGTTCAGCCTATCCATGAGCAGTTGATATTTTCCAATTTTTTAGATATAATTTTATTTGCATGAAAATCATTTTATAGTTTATAAAGTTATCATATAGAGTTATGGACTTTTATATAGATATAGATTATATAGTTATAGAGTTTTACAGAGTCTGCCTTGGCAGGATTTCTCTTTCTAAATCTTGCTACTGTATCTTGGTGGTAATATACAGAAATGCTGAGGATTTATGTGCATTTATTTTATATCTTGTGACTTTATTAAAGTTGCTAAAAGTTTTCAATAGTTTTTTTGGATGATTTTTTATGGATCTATAGGCATAGTATCATTTTATCTGCAAAGAGTGAGAGTTTTGTTTCTTCCTTCCCAATTCTCCTTCCTTCAGTGTCTCCTCTTATTGCTGAAGCTAACATTTCTGATATAATATTGTTTAGTAGTGGTGATAACTGGAATCCTTCTTTCACCCCTGATATTAATGGGAATGCTTCTAGCTTATTCCTATTGCATATAATTCTTATTGATGGTTTCAGATAAATGCTATTAATCATTTTAAGGAACAATTCATTTATTCCTACATTCTCAAGTTTTTAGTAGGAATGAGTACATCATTTTGTCAAAAGCATTTTCAGAATCTATTGATATAACTATGTGATTTTTGTTAGGTTTAATATTGATATTGTCAATTATACTGTAAATTTTCCTAATATTGAACCAACCCTGTATTCCTGGAATAAATCTTGGTTGGTTGTAGTGATAACTTACTGTAATTGCTTTGCTTATATTTTATTTAAGATTTTTACATCTGTATTCATTAGGGAAATTGATCTATAAATCTCATTATCAACTTTGATTCTTTCTGGTTTAGGTATCAGCACAATATTGGTGTCATAGAAGAAACTAGGCAGAGTTCCATCTTCGTCTATTTTTCAGAAGTTTATATAGAATTGGAACCAATTGTTCCTTGAATGTTTGCTAGAATTCACTTGTGATTTTGTCTGTAATTGGGAATTTTCTTAGGGAGTTCAATGATGGCTTGTTTTATTTTTTTTCTGAAATAGGGTTATTTAGATATATAATTTACTCTTCATTTAACCTGGACAATTTCTAATTTTTAAATATCCACTCATTTCACTTAGATTGTCAAATTTATTGGCATACATTTGGGCAAAATAGCTCCAAATTATTTCTTCAATTTCCTTCTCAGTGATGGTGAGTTCACCTTTTTCATTTTTAATACTAATAATTTGGTTTTCTTTTTTTAATGAAAAGTTTATTATTTTATTGGTTTTTTGATAAAGTCAACTATTATTATTTATTAATTCAATAGTTTTTCTGGTTTTGATTTTATTAAATTTCATTTTAATTTTTTGAATTTCTAATTTGGTATTTAATTGAGGATTTTAAATTGTTCTTTCTCTAACTTTTTAGTGGCATACTCAGTTCATTGATTTTCTTCTCTGTTTTATTCATGCAAGCATTTAGATATATAATATATCACCCAATGACTGCTTTGGTTGTATCCCATAAATTTAGGTATGTTGTCTCATTATTGTCATTTCTAGAGGGAAATCACAAATTCTTTCTATAATTTGTTGTTTGATCCACTCATTCTTTAAAATAAGATTATTTAGTTTCCAATTAGTTTATCTCTCCAAGTCTCATTATTGCAAGAAATTATTTTTTAGGGTTTTTTTTTTTGTTTGCAAGGCAAATGGAGTTAAGTGGCTTGCTCAATGCCACACAGCTAGGTAATTATTAAGTGTCTGAGGCTGGATTTGAACTCAGGTACTCCTGACTCCAGGGCCGGGGCTCTATCCACTATGCCACCTAGCTGACCCACAAGCAACTTTTAATGCATCATTGTCAGAAAAGGATGCGTTCAATATTCCTGCTTATCTGCATATTACTATGAGGTTTTTATAATACGTGGTGAGTTTTTGTGTAGATGCCATGTACTGCAGAAAAAAGGTATATTCCTTTCTATCCCCATTCAATTTATCCCAGATGTCTAGCATGTCTAGGTTTCCTAAGATTCCATTTACCTCCTTAACTTCTTTCTTCTTTATTTTATGGTTAGATTTATCTAATTGTGAGAGAGGGAGGTTTAGGTCTCCCACCAGCAGAGTTTTGCTTGCCTGTCTTCTGGCAACTCATTCAGCTTCTCCTCTAAGCATTTGGATGCTATAGCACTTGGAGCATACATATTTAGTATTGAAATTGTTTCATTGTCTATGGTACCTTTTGGAGGATATAGTTTCCTTCCTTATCTCTTTTAATGAGATCTATTTTTGCAAATGCTTTATTTGAGATTAGGTTTGCTAACCCTGCCTTTTTCACTTCAACTGAAGCATAGTATATTCTGCTCCACCTTTTTACCTTTACTCTGTAAGTATTTCTCTGCTTCAAATGTGTTTCTTGTAAGCCGCATATTGTAGGATTTTGGTTTTTAATCCATTCTGCTATGTGCTTATGTTTTCTGGAAGAGTTCATCCCATTCACAATCAAATTCACAATTACTAAATCTTTATTGCCCTCCACACCATCTTTCCTCTGTGGGGATTTTTCCCTTTTTCAACTTGCCCTTTATCCCCAACTATTTTGCTTCTGAATACCACCTCCTTCAGTTGGTTTGTCCCCTTGTATTCAGCCCCTCCCTTTTCTTTTCCCTTTCTCTTTAACCCTTCTTCCTTCCCTTCCTTCTGTTATTTCTGCTTTTCCTTCCCCCCTCCCCATTTTCCCTTTTAATATTTGAAAGGTAAGATAAATTTCTTAACTGAGTGTGTGTAAATTAAGCCTTCTTTGAACCAAATATAATGAGAGTAAGATTCAGGCTGTTCTCTCCTCCTCCCTTCTTTCCTTCTGTTGTAATAGGTCATTTGCACCTCTTCATGTGATGTAATTTACCCCCATTCAATCTCCTCCTTCCTCCCATCTCTTTGCTGCATTGCTGTTTTTAAGGATATATTATTTTAACTTCTTTCATCAGAATCACAGATAAGTCATGATTGTCAAATTCTTTTGCCTAAGTATATTCCCTCTAATAGAGTTACAATTCTCAGGAGTTATGAGAATCTTTCTCCAGGTGGTGATTTCAGATTATTGAACAACAGTTTTTTTTTTCTTTTCCCCTTTTAACCTTTTCTTGTAGCTCTTGATCCCCCCATTTGAAGACCAAATTTTGTTTTGCTCTGATCTTTTTGTCAGGAATAGTTGTAAGTCTCCTATTTCATTAAATGCCCATCTTTTCCATTGGAAGAGAAAGCTTACTTTTACTGGATAATGAAGTCTTGCTGGATTCCAAGCTCCCTTGCTCCAGAATTTCATATTCTAGACCTTTGATCTCTTAAGGTTTTGCAACCAGGTCCTGTGAAATCCTAACTGTATCTCCTTAGTATTCAAATTCTTTCTTTCTGGCCCACTTGCAGGATTTTCACCTTTTTCTGATAGTCGTGGAGTTTGGCCTCAACGTTCCTTGGTGTTTTCATTTTGGGATTCCTTTCAGTAGGGGATTGATATATTCTTTCAATGACTATTTTGTCCTCTGACTCCACAATATCAGGGCAATTTTCCTTCACTATATCTTGAGCTATTGAGGCAAACTATTTTTTATTGTCAAGGTATTCAGAAAGACCTAAGAATTGTCTCTCCTGGACCAGTTTTCTGGGTCAGTTGTTTTGCTGTTGAAGTATTTCACATTTTCTTCTTTTTTATTTTTTGTTTCGTTTAACAGATTCTTGGTGTCTCGTAAAGTCATTAGTTTCCACAGATTCCAATCTTTTTTTTAGAGAAGAGTTTTCTTTATTCAACTTTGCACCTCTTCTTGCAATTAGTCAATTATAATTTTGAAAGAGTTTTCCATTTGCCCAATTTTGTTTTTTCAGAGAATTATTTTATTTTTGCAGTAGTCCAATTTTTTTCAAAGGATTTATCTTCTTGTAAAATGTGATTTTTCTCTGACATTTCTTTTCTTATTTTTTCTTTTTAAATTTTTAGCTCATTTCTGATATCTTCTAAGAATTCTTTCTGGACTGGAGACCAATTCATATTCTCCTCTGAAGTTCTTACCCTCTCTGAGTTAGGATCCTTGTCTTCAAGGTAATATTGAATGGACCTTCTTTTATACTGGCCTGTCTTCTTTTTGAATTCTTCCCTTTCCCTTCAGCTGCTGGAGGTTCATAGACCTTCAGTTTTGAGATCCCTAGAGGCTTTGTCCTTAGGGGTTATTCACTGGGCCAGCTTTCAGGGGACACCAGAAGTTTTCTCAGATAGGTCTGTGATGTTGATCAGTGATCCACTTCCTAGGTTTGGGGTAGTGTGGGGAGCAACAGAATCTGAGCTGTCTTCAGACAATGTGGACTAGGTCCTCAAGCTAGATAGTTAAACTACTTAATCCACAATCAGAGCTTGGTGAGATCTGCCACCCACTAGAGTTTCAGAGAAGAGTGCAAAGCCAGAGGGAGGCTGGTTTTTTTTTTTTTTTCTGTAGAAAGTCACCTCCCAGAAGAATGCGTTAGAAAGGGAACTCAACTGGAATTATGGATACTCCACTGAAATTATGGTGATGGGATCTCCAAGCCTGGTTCTTCCAGACCAACCAAGCTGACCAGATAGGTAGAAAATGATTGCACCTCTATTCTCAGGTCAGTCCCGTGACCTTACCCTGCTGTTTCTGTGCTGGGTCTCTGCTCTTTTCCCCAGGATCCCCTGTGACAGACCTTGATGGTAGATGCTTTTATTCTATATTCTTCTCTGGGTTCTGTGCTTCCAAATTCTGTTAAAATGCTTGGTTCTGAGGGATAGTCAGGAGAGCTTAAAACAGTGACTGACTTCTCTCCACCATCTTTGCCCATGAAGCAACTTTTCAGTGAGATATCTTTCAGAAACCTAGGGAAAAGGTCTTGTGGGTTAAAGGATAGCATAGGTCAATCAAGGTAGGAGAACTGGGAATCCAGTGAGAGGCTTTTACCCATAACTCAGTTCAGGTCCTGGCACGGGTCAGGTCCCAATTCAACAGGACAGAAGTGAAAGACCTAATGCTTGGATAGCAAAGTTCCACCAAGGCACAATAGTGTGGCTTGTGCTACCTTATCACAGGAAGCAAGCCATGAACATCAGCCACAGCAGAATATCAGAGAACATACCCCCAGTCCCTAGCAAAAAAAAGAAAAAGCCTTGAGACTATGAACCGTCAACCACAGGAACAGAGGGAAAGATATAAAGATGATCAAAAAACTCAAAAAAAGTGCTAACCATTGATAGCTACTATTGAGATAGAAATGATAAAAAAGACCATATCAAAAGAGGCATGCAGTGATAAAATACTCACCTGTGAACCCTTGGGGTGGGGGTCTCTGAATTGGTCTCTTAAAGGAGCTAATAAAGGATATTTAAAAAAACAAAGAAGAGAGGAACAAGAAAAATGAAGAAAAGAAATGAGAGTCATGCAAGAAAATTATGAATAATTGACTGAAGAAAATTTATCTTTAGCACAAAATTGCCCAACTAGAAACTAAAATTGACCAACAGCAAGAGGAAAACTAAAAAGTTAACTGATGAAAATGCAACCTTAAGTCTAAAATTAAACAAATGAATATGAATGACTCTATAAGTAACAATCCCTTCAAACAAAACTAAAAGACTAAAAAAAATAAAAGAAAATATAAAATAACTCTTAATGAAAAATAACAGACCTGAAAAATAGAACAAAGAGAGATAATTTATGAATTATTGTTCTACTTGGAAAACTCAAACAGAAAAAGAACCTGGATGATATCTCTCAGGAAATCATCATGGAAAACTCAAAACTGTTATGACAAGAAGAAAATTATTCCTTGAAAAAAATCCACTCTGAGAGAGAATCCTCAATAAAACCTCTAAACAATATTGCAATACTAATATTATTTTCACATTACTACAATATTCATGTTATAAAAGTAAACATAAGACCCCACAAAGAAAGAGAAACCTTGAGAAAAATAAAAGTGAAGGAAAAAGTATGATTCTGTCAGTATTCAGATAGCCTCAGAAAGTGTTTGGGAAAGATTTCATTCCTTATTGTAATTTCATCAGAGAAATTGCTTCATTTTTTCCCCACAGCAGCTAATGCTAGCTGTATTTCTGTTCCTCTTGTTCCTCCCCACTCCAATTTATTCTGTTTTTCGCTGACCTTTACCGTGATTCCCCTTCAAAACTGTGTTGTATCTGATTACCCTCACCCATGATTTTCCCTCTCTTTTATCCCCTACACCCTCCCTTCCTTTCACCTGTCCCATTCCTCCCATCACTTTCCTATCCTATTTTTTCTCTGGAGTACGATAGATTTCTATGATCAATTGAGTATGCATGTTCTTTCCTCTTTGAGTAATTTCTGGTGAGTGGAAAAGGCTCACTCATTTCCCCTCACCTTCCCCACATCCACTCTAATGCAAAAGGTTTTTCTTCTTGTCTCTTTTATATGAAATAACTTAGCCCATCCTAGCTCTTTCTTTCTCCCAGTATACTCCTTTCTTTCTCATTAATTCCATCTTTATAATGCATTATACATATTTTCAGATCCCTCCTATGCCTTGTATATATACATATATATATATATATATGTATATATACATATATGCTTCTCCTAATTGAACTAATAAATGAGAAGGTTCTTATGAGTTATCAGTATCTTCTTCCCATGCGGGAATATAAACAGTTTTTCATCATCATTACATCCCTTGAAATCTACCCTTCCCATCTACCCTCCTCTATACTTCAACTGAGTTCTGTACATGAAAATCAAAATTTCTGTTCAGAAAGATAGTTTCAAAGTCCCCTATTTCACTGGATATGCATCTTGTCCCCTGAAAGAGGGTGTTCAGTTTTGCTGGATAGTTGATTTTCAGTTGTAATCCAAGCTCTTTTGCCTTCTGGAATTTCATGTTCCCAACCCTTCGAGCCCTTTATGTAACTAAACTTTGTGATATCCTGCTTGTAGCTCCAAGATATTTGAATTGTTTTTTCCTGATGGTTTCTTATATTTTCTCCTTGACATGACTGATATATATATATATATGTATATATATATATATATATATATACATATATATATATATATTCAATATATGTGTTTTCAAAAGGAGCCTTCAGAGTGAGCCTTGCCTCTCATCATTTCATACACATACACACACACACACACACACACACACACACACACACACACACATATATATATATATATATATATATATATATTTATATATACTCAAAAAAGTATTTTGAACTCTCCCATAGTCTGAACCAATTCAAAATTTTCTTGGAGACTTTGAATAAAGAAGCTTTGACTTTGTTTTCCACTGGGTTTGCATTTTGATTCTCCATAGGATCAACATAACTGCCTATGGATTTTTTTTTCTTCTGTTGTTTGCTCATTTGCACAACCTATGAGTTGAATTTAAGTCTTTGTTAAGGTGGAGCTCTGTTTCTAGGGTGGATAACACACTATCTCAGGCTTTTGAGGGTTTTGCAGCTGTCTTTAGGGATACCCCCCCCAGGGATTTCAATTCCTTCAGGTTTTTAATGAGAGACTCTGACTACTCTCCTGGACTGTGCTCTGGTCTGTGGATGACCGCAAGCACACCCCTATGTTCTGGAACTGAGGAGGTTCTTTGCTCATCTATGGAAGTAAATTTCCTTTGCCTGAAATTGGGTGCAGACTGAAGCTTGATTCTGAGCATTGGCAAAACCACAGAATTTTTCCTCATGGATAATTATCAGAAAAACCTCTGCAGTTTCCCCTGACCCCTTTACCATCTGTGAGCTGAGTGCTCTGGATGTAACTTCTGACTGGGTGTCTCCTCAGGTCTGCTCATGGTCCCCAGGAGCTACGTCTGTCCTGGGGCCTGCACTTACTTGGGCTCCAAGCTCATTCTATTGTGACAGTTTTTCATCTGAGCTTCCAAGTTGTTCTTGGCAATCTTAGGTCTAAAAGGTTTGGAATCTGCCACCACTTCCATGGACCCAGGAACCCCCAAGGACCCAGGCATCCTGCCTGCTTTTCCTTGATGTTTAGAATCTATTTGCTCCAGTGAGGCTTGGGCTGCACTGTGGTGCTATCTAACCCCAATGTAATAGACCTTTCCACAGATCTTTCCAGGTGTCTTGGGCTTGGAAATTGTTTCACTCAGTCTTTCTGTCAGTTCCACCATTCTAAAATTTTGTTACAGTCAGTATTTAAAGGTATTTGGAGTAGTCTGGTAAAGAGTGTGTGGGAATTATGCCTCTATTTCACCATCTTATCTCTATCCCCTCTATAAGCAATATTGCAGCCAAATTTCAGAATCTTCAGCTAAAGCAGAAAAGAATGCAAGCAACCGAAATGAAGAAATTTAAATACCAGGGAAGCCAAGTCAGGATAACAGAATACTTATCAGTTTCAACATTAAAGGATCACATGGCCTGGAATATGATATTCTGGAGGGCAAAGGAAGTTTGGATTATAGTCTTTCAGAGGAAAAAATGAATTGTCAATGAAATAGAGGTTTTCAAACTTACATCATAAAAAATAACTGAACAGAAAATTTGATCTTCAAATGCAAGGCTCAAGGGATGTGTAAAAAAGTAAATGAAATGATGGAAAATGTTGACCAATAAACTAAACTAAACCATCTACATCCCTACATGGCAAGAAACTATTTGTGCATTTCTCTTAGAACTGAAAGAAGCATGCTTTGACAGAGGGTGGGGGCATAAACTGATTGTGGTGAATTGTGAATTGACTTTTTTTACACAGTTGATATATTATGTAATTTTTCCAATAACACACTATGAAAAAATTTGTCAACATGCTTTCACATGGGTATACATAATGCATAACTATAAGTTATATAATTTTCTTTGACCTTCCCGATATATATATATATATATATTTGTGTTTAGCATATTTACAGCTTTGTAATTTCTGTATGAGGATAGCCTAAGGGAAAAGGAAAAATGAAATAGGTAGAAAAACATAAGAGAAATTTTAAATAAGTGAAAATAGTGTTCATTTAGATTCTGCAGTAATTTTTTTTACTGTGTTTTGTTTTTCTTTCTCTGGATATTCCATAACAAGTATTCCAGGGTAGTCCTAGCTCTCTGAACTGCTGAGGGGAGCTGTATCCATCAACACAATGTTCTTGTTAATTTGTATAATGGTCTGTTGTTTCTGCTCCATTTGCTCAACATCAGTTCCTGTAATTCATTTTATGCTTTTTTAGAGCCCAACCATTCATGGTTTCTTAGAGAACAATAGTACTCCAAAACACTTTTCCAATTGTTTAGATTTGACTTTATTTGTATGAAAAGTGTTTTGTAATTGTGTTCATAAAGTTCCTGAGTTTTTCTTGAGACATAGATCACCAAGTTTTTAATGTTGTCTGCACTTACTTAAATCTTTTTTCTATCTCTTGCTCTTGAATTTTGTTGTTCTTATAAAGAAATGAATATCATTTATGTGAGTTTATTTTATATTCTGCTATTTTGCTGAATTTTTTCATTGTTTCAAATAATTTTTTAGATATTTTCTCAGGTTCTCTAAGTATGCCATTATATCATTTAAAACTCTTGACTCTTAAGTGTTGTATTTATATTGGGATAGTTGGAAGAATTGTACTTGAAAAGAGGGTGTGAGAATAAATTGAATTTGATGTAAGGATGCTTATGGCTCTTGAGAACTGTGCTACTATCTGGACAGTTGAAAGGAGTAAATTTGATAGAGGGTGATGGTACAAGAGAGCAAAAAATAAAGAGGGAATAGTTAAAGTAAAGAGGATTATTATAAGAAGGTGAAGACATTAGAGGATAAAAATTACCATATGAAGAGGCAGAAATGATCTAATATAATAGGTGGAAAGAAGGGAGGAAGTGAGCACTGAGTAAATCTTATGCTCAATAAACTTGATTCAAAGAAGGAATAACATATATTCCCAACTGGGTTTAGATATTTATCCTACCCTAAAAGGAAGGGGGAAGAAAAAAAAGGTGACAAAAAGAGAGAAAGTAAAAGCAAAATTGAACATATGAACTAGAAGAGGAAAAGGAGAAGAAAAACGTGAAGACAGATTGAGGAAGGCAACAACAAGAAAAAAATCCTGGTGAGGAAGTATAAGAGGAAATGAGGGGAAATAGGGGTGGCTAGGTGTCACAGTGGACAGAGCACCAGCCCTTGAGTCAGGAGTACCTGCTTTCAAATCTGGCCTCAGACACTTAATAATTACCTAGCTGTTTGGCCTTGGGCAAGTCACTTAACCCCATTTGCCTTGCAAAAACCTAAAAAAAATAGTACAAAAAGGGGGGATGATGGGATGGAGGGAAATAGAGAGTTAATAATCATAATTGTTAATGTGAATGAGATGAATACTTCCATAAAATGGAAGACTATAGCAGAGTGGATTAAAAAGCAGAAATCTGCATGTTGTTTACAAGAAACACAATTAAAGCAAAGATATACAAAAAGTTAATATAGAAGGCTAGAGCAGAATACATTATGCTTAAGATGAAATGAAAAAAAGCAGAGGTGGCAATACTTATTTCAGACATAGCTAAAGCCAAAATAGATCAAATTAAGAAGAATAAAGAAAAAAAAATATATCTTTCTAAAATGTATCATAGGCAATATCTAAATTGAACATATATGCACCAAGTGGCATTGCATCCAAATTTTTAGAGGAAAAGTTGAGTTACAGGAAGATATAGTAAGCAGTACTATATTAATGGGAAACCTCAATCTTCCTTTCTCAGAATTAGAGAAATGTAACCATAAAATATACAGGAAGGAAGGTAAGTAGGTGAATAGAAATGTTAGATATTTAGAACTCTACAGATAATTGAATGGGAATAGAAAGGAATATATAATCTTCTCTGTCATATGTGGCAGCATCACACAAATTAACCATGTTTTAGGGAATTAAAAAACTCACAATCACATGCAAAAAAGACAAAAATATTAACTGCATTTTTTTCAGATCATAATGCAATAAAAAATGCATGAAATAAAGGTTCATGGAAAGATAAACTAAAAACCAATTAGAAATTAAATAACTTATTGCACTGGAATGAACCATCTCCAGCCTTCCAGGAACAACTCTTGGAGCTCCTGGGTCGCTAGATCCCTGGGTCCCTGGGAGTCCCTGAACCTGTTGCATTCGAATCACTTTCCAAACCTCACAGTCCAGGGATCTCCAAGGACAACTTGGAAGGTCAGTGGGAAAATTCTACTAAGCAGAGTTAGCGTAAAGCCCAGTAAAGCTTAGGCATCAGTACAGTTCCACCTCAGGAACAAGAAGCACAGCTGTAGATCCATGCAGCAGTTGCTTCCAGAGTGTTCAACACATGATAAGGAGATTGGGTGAGACTGTTGATGTCTCTGTGTTATTCATGAGATAGGAAAAAGTTGCTGTGTCCAAGTTAAGATCCAGGTCTTAGGTCTGGGTCCCCACACTGCCATAATAGAACAGGAACCTTCCTCAGAGATCCAGGGTAGAAGGGAGTGCTTGTGATCATTCACAGACCAGAGCACAGACTAGGAGAATAGTCAAATCCTCTCATAAGACTTTGAAGGAATTAAGATCCCCAAAACACTGAAAATTTGGGGATATATTAAAAATCTAGTCAAAGGCTGGAGAAATGAGTAAACAACAGAAGAAAAAGAATGTCATCAAAGATAATTACTTTGGTCCAATAGCCCATACTCAGAAGATAACAAAGTCAAAGCTTCTATATCCACAGCCACCAAGAAAAGTAGAAATTGGTCTCAGGTTATAGATGAGTTCAAAAAACATTTGAAAATCCAGTAAAGGTGGTAGAGGAAAAAATCGGAAGAAAAATAGAGCAATGCAGGCAAATCATGAAGACCAAGTCAGCAGCTTGATGAAGGAGATACAAAAAATGCCAAAGAAAATCATATCTTAAAAACCAATTTAGGTCAAATGGAAAAATCAGTCAAGGAGTACAGGAATACTTTCAAAAGCAGAATTAATCAGATGGAAAAGGTGATTTTAAAAAAAGCTCTCTGATGAAAATAACTCCTTCAAATGTAGAATGAAGATAAGAGAAACTGATGGGGTTAAGGCAATGGGGTTAAGTGACTTATCCAAGGTCACACAGACATTAAATGTCTGAGGCTGGATTTGAACCCTGACTCCAGGGCTAGTGCTTATCCACCTATCCACCTACCTACCTAGCTGCCCCAAAGCTCATGACATTTTCAGAAACCATGAAACAATAAACAAAACCAAAGGAATGAAAAACTAGAAGAAAACATGAAATATCTCATTGGAAAAACTACTAGAGGTCATTTACAAATTATTGAACTACTTGAAAGTCATGACCAGGAAAAGAGTCGAGACTTCATTTTACAAGAAATTCTCCAGGAAAATTACCCTGATATCTTAGAAACAATGGGTAAATTAGAAATTGAGGGAATCTACTGATCACCTCTTGAGATTCCATCCTGAAAAACTTTCTGGAATAATATAGCCAAATTCCAGAACTCCCAAGTCAAGGAGAAAATATCACAGACACTCACTATTAAACAACAACTCATGGGGAAACTGGAAAATACTATGGCAACATCTAGGCATAGATCAACATCTCACACCGGTCTCAAGATAAGGTTGAATTGGGCAATTAAGAGAACAAGACATTATTTATCTGTCAGATCTATGGAGAGGGGAGAAATTTATGATCAAAGAAGAAATAGAGACCATGACAACATATAAAATGGATAATGTGGGCTACATTAAATTAAAAATTTTGACACATAAAGGCAATGAAATCAAGAGCCTAAGGAATGTAGAAAGATGGGAAATAATTTTTATGGCTAATGTTTTTGATCAAGAATTCTTTTCTAAAATCAAATGAGAACTGATTCAAATTTATAAAATTACAAATTATTGTACAATTAATAAATGGTCAAAAGATATGTACAGGCAGTTTTCAAGTGAAGAAATTAAAATTATATTCAAATGAAAAAATGTTTCAAATCATTTTTCATTAGAGAAATGCAAATTAAAACAATCCCGAGGTAGCACCTCATACCTACTAGATTAGCTAAAATAAGAAAAAAACAAAAATTATTCATGTTGGAGAGGATATGGGAAAACTGGGTCACTAATATGTTATTATTAGTTGTGAATTGATCAAATCATTCTGGAGAACAATTTGGAATTATGTCCAAAGGGCAATAAAACTGTCCATATTCCATGATCCAATAATACCACTACTAGATCTATATCACAAAGATATCATAAAAATGAAGACAGTACCCTCATGTACAAAAATATTTATGTGCTCTTTTTGTAGTGCAAAAAAATTATAAATTGAGGGGATTGAGGAATGATTGAATAAGCTATGTATATGAGTGTTATGGAGTACTATTGTTCTATGAGAAATCAAGATTGTTCAGACTTTAAAAAAAAGTATAGATAGACCTGAATGAACTAGTGCTGAGTGAAGTGAGCAGAGCCAGAAGAACATTGCACACATTTACAGCCACAATTTGATATGATCAACCTTGATATAGTCAACTCCTCTCAGCACTACAGTGATCAAGGACAATTTTACTTTAAGGAAAATATCAACGGCTTCCAAAGTAAAAAGTGAATGCAAAGCAAAGTATAACATGCTCCCTTTTTAAAACATCTTTTATGATTTTACTTTCTTTCTCAAGTTTTGTTGTGTTTTTTCCAATATGAAATATTTTTGACTAATATGAAATTATGTTAAGTAAGATAGTACATGTAGAATCTACATCAGATTGCTTGCTGTCATGGGGCAGGGGGGTAGAAGAGAGAGTGATAGAAAATGTAGAAATCAAAAAGACAAATGTTGATAACTATCTTTGCATGTAATTTCCAAAAACAGGATCAAGTCATTAAAATAGATTTTTTAAATTAAAATAGAAAAAACTCAAAGATATTTAGTGCAGTCTCACTTTACTTTTCAGTTTTATTATGGCAACAGACTGTTTGTGGATCTGCCTGCTTTAGTATCATCCAGTGACCATTCAACCATTAAAGTGATTTTTTATGAAATTCATATCTGATTATGACACCAAACACCTCTGCTCCATTAACTCTGCTGGCTTCCAAGCACTTCTAGGAACAAAAAACAAAATGTTCTGTTGGGCAGTCAAAGCCCTTTATATCTTAGAACCCTTCCACTGTTCCAGTTTTTTAATACCTCACTGCCCTCTATGTAATTTTTATTCTAATCATAGTGGCCTCTTGATTCTTCCATGAACAAGATACTCTATTTCTCTGGTTTGACAAGTTTCTCATGTTATCCTCCATTCTTGGAATACTTTCTCTCTTCTGATTCAACTAATGAGAAATTAAAAGTTTAAGTTATTCAATTACTTTTAATTAGATAGTCATTTATATGGGTTGATCTTCTGTGTATTACTAACAATGTAGTTTATTAATTTGAGATTTCTTTTTATTTTTGGAAGGCAATGGGGTTAAGTGACTTGCCCAAGGTAACACAACTATGTAATTATTAAGAGTCTGAGGATGAATTTAAACTCAAGGCTCCCTGACTCCAAAGGCAATGCTCTATTCACTGTGCCACCAAGCTGCAAGGAGACCTTAGAGTCAGGAGGATGGAATTTCAAATCTATCCTCAGATAAGTAATACTTGCTAGCTATGTGACCTTGAGCAAGTCACTTAACACTGATTGCCTCACATCCAGGACATCACTTATCCTGATTCATATCTGGCCACTGGACCCAGATGGTTCTGGAGGAGAAAGTGAGGCTGTTAACTTAGCACATCCCCCACCCCCAGGACTCTTACCATGACATCACCTCCCTGATAGCATGGTTTTCTATGAGAATGAAGGACAAACAACATCAACTAATGACATACATGACTTCTTTTGTCTCAAGTAAAATCTTACTTTATTTCCTAAACCTTCAGCAACCAATGCCTCTTTATTCAAGTGCCTTTCTTTTGCTAATCACTTTGTATTTATCCTGGTTTGTAAACATTTGCTTGTAAGTTATCTGGGTCATTAGATTAGAAGTTCCTGGAGGGCAGGTACTATCTTCTGACCCTTTTCTACACCCAGTTCTTAACACAGTGTATAGAACATACAAGGCACTTTAAAATTTTTATTCATTTATATTAAAATTTTTTGTTACAAAATACTTTCTCCAATAAATATGGGGCACATTCTATATGTATATAAAATATTTATTGAAAAAGGGAGTTCAAATATCAAATATAAGAGGAATGAGGCACACAAATAGGAACCATTTAAAAAAGGCAATTCAATTTCTAGACATCTGTTGTCTCTTTTTAGTGTCCTCATACATTCTTTCTCAGTTGAAGAGAAAACATTTCTTGGGCATATTGCTTATCTGAATTTCAGAGATTATCTTTCTCATTACCTGAATTTCTTTTCTATTTCCAAGGATTATAGACTTTAAAATTCACTTTGTCTTCTGGTGTTTTAATCTGTGTCTTCTTGTAGTTTGTGCCAAATCTAGGCCTGCATTTCATTCTTGCATAGTAGAGCATCATTGATTAACTTTTCCTAAGGACAGGAATTCTAATCTCCCTAGAAGTTATGTCCCATCACATGTTGGTAACCCCCAAATAAAACACATCCTCCATGGAGAGTCAAAGGCTTCCAGTTTCTGTAGAAACCATACCACCTTGCCTCCTATATCCAATTCCTTTTGAAAAGACTTGCGCTCCCCACTACCTACTGCTGGAGAATTCTTATATCTTGTCCACTATTCCTTCCTTCAATAAAAAACTTTACATTCACTTCCATTTATAGTTTCATCTTCTTTTTTTACCAAGGATTGACCTTTTGCCCTTTCAGTGTGTATCATGTATCTCCGCTTACCACTTCAAATCATATTTCCCACTGGGTTAGTACCTGACTTCAAATGCTATATAGCTAACTTGAAAGTAAAAAAAAAATAAGAAATTGCATATTTTCCTCCTTCTGGAATCAATTCCATAGACAGTCCTCTCTTGACCTACCCACAGCAGAATTATCCATATAATTTTTCTGGCAGCTGCCTGGTATGCTCCCTTGGACTTTAGATTGAATTGCCTTAACTCAATCAGAAAACAAAAGAGATCTTCATACCTCATAATGTGGATCAAAACAAATTTATATATTTATTGTAGTTCAATGTCTCATCAATACACAATCATTATACCACAGGATTTCTAAGTTCTGTGTAGGAGGAAGGGTATGAAAATCAAATTCTTTCATATGCTTTCTAGTT
The DNA here is from genome assembly GCF_037893015.1 of Macrotis lagotis. Taxonomy (NCBI): domain Eukaryota; kingdom Metazoa; phylum Chordata; class Mammalia; order Peramelemorphia; family Peramelidae; genus Macrotis; species Macrotis lagotis. The sequence continues at coordinate 471,227,531 of NC_133658.1, read as the reverse complement.
GTATCTTATTTTTTTAACCTCCATTTTTATTGCTATCTTAATTGAATATGTGATTTTGCTGGATTGGTTTCCTTGAATTTGGAGTAGGTCACAGGAGCTGTTTCTTTTTTTTCTTTGAATTCTTTACATTCATTTTTTTCTCTTGTGTAATATTATTCAATTATATTAGTATATCATACTCTGGCCACTTCCCATTTAATAAGTATAACAAAAATGCCAAATTCTTGGATAGTTATTAGTGTGGTGGAGGAGATAATGTGGAAAATCTATTATTTCTTTCCTCTCTTTTGCCTCTGCACTCCATGTTAACTTTTAATCTTTCCAATAGGAAGAAGGGAAGTGTTAGGATCAGCAGGTATATGTAAATGATAATATGGTTTATTTTCTTTCATCTCTACAACAAAGAATGAACTTTTTAAATTACAAATGTTTGGAATCATAAAAGAATCAGTGTAGAATTACAAATGATAATAGTTTTAAAATACCTTAAATATAATAACATAAAATTTTAAATTTAATTCAGAAGTAGGTCAGTTAAATGACTGGACCAAGCAAATACATCTAAAAATTTTAGAACTGGTACTAAAACTCAGATCTTCTGAACATATGGCTTTACTTATATTGGCAATAAAAGTTTTGATTGTGAGAAAATCATGGAATTTAATTTAGTAATGTTTAGAAGTTATCTATTTTAATTTCTCAGTCACTGCAAAAGTTCCTTCTACAAAGCGCCACTGAACTTTAACTGTCCATTGAAAGCAATTATTTCTAATAGCTTGAATTAAGGAATAAAATGGTCTTTTAATTAAGTTGATTTTGAAAGTCATTAGCAACTAAGAATAAGGAAAATTGTTACAAGGTTTATTTTTCTCCGGTTATCATGCATTAATATTCTTTCCATCCCATATATTTTCCACACCATTTAGGAAGAATGAAGTTAAGGGGAGAGGTGTATATATACATATATATAGATAGAGATAGATATAGATAGATATAGATATAGATATAGACAGAGACAGAGAGACAGGGAGAGACAGAGACAAAGACAGAGACAGAGACAGAGATTCATTGAAAAAATATTCATAGTCAATCATTATTAAACCATCTTCCATTTTTTCATTATTTCCTTTGTGATTCTTGATTTTTCTTTTCTCTGAGGCTGCCTCCTCATATCTATATTGTAAAAATAGCCTATTGATGGGAAAACCAACCTCAAAAATCTCCCCATTCTAATTCATCCTGTGTTCAGTCAAACCAGTAGTTATTTTCCTAAATAAGGTCTTCTCAAGTCACTCATCATCCCACTTAATAACTTATAGTAGCCCTTTATTGCCTCTAGAATCAAAATCAAAGTATTCTGCCATTCAAAATTCATCATAACCATCATAATCTACCCAATTTTTTTTTGTTTTGTTTTGTTCTGCTTTTGCAAGGAAATGGGGTTAAATTACGTCTAGGATCACACAGTTGGGTAATTATTAATTGTCTGAGGCTGGATTTGAACTCAGGTCCTCCTGACTCTAGGGCCAGTGCTCTATGCACTGAACTGCTTAGCTGTCCCAACCTAAACAATTCTTTTTTATGTTTTTTTTTTGCAAGGCAAATGGGGTTTAGTCGCTTGCCCAAGGTCACACAGCTAGGTCAGCGTTAAGTGTCTGAGGCCAGATTTGAACTCAGGTACTCCTGACTCCAGGGCTGGCGCTGTATCCACTGCACCACCTAGCCACCCCCTCCACTGTGTCACCTAGCCACCCCTAACCAATTCTCAACTATCTAGTATTTTTATAATTCATTCTTCAGCACATACCCTTTGATCCAACTATTCTGGGGATGCTGGGGAAGGAAAACTATGACAAATCTAGACAGTATGTTAAAAAGCAGAAACCACCTTGCTGACAGTAGTCATATAGTCAAAGCTATGGCTTTCTAGTAGCAATATATTACTGTGAGAACTGAATGATAAAGAAATCTGAGTGCTACAGAGCTGACCTTTTTCAAGTTGTGATTATGGAGAAACTTTTGGAAATTCACAAAACAGAAAGGAAAATAAAATAGTCATTACTTAAAGAGTTTAATTCAGAAAATTCATTAAAAGAACAGATATTCAAATTGTAGTACAAATATTTTGAATGCAAACTAAGAAGGCAAGAAAAATTGGAAAAGACCTTGATGGTGGACAAGATTGAAAGGAAAAGGAAAAGTGTATGATAGAAGATGAGATGGATTGAGAATCATGGAAACAATGAAAATAAACTAAGACTTCATGAGATAATGAAAGAGTGAAGGGCCTTGTTAGCTATCATCCTTGGGTTCCTGAAGAGTCAAATGGGACTGAATGACTAAGCAGGAACAGCAACCTCCATGCCAATTAAAAATATACACACATAATAGATTCAGAACTACATTTCATACCTTTTCCATTAATTAATAATTAATAACATCTATACAGAACTTTATGCTTTGTAAAAGTCTGTTTAAATCTTATATGAGTCTATCTATTGATTAATCAACAGATTAATCAATAGATAATTTAATGATTTCTATGGAAGGAAATGAAAGAATGTACCAAGTGAGAATTTATAAACTGTGAAATTTGTATCCTATGATGATTTGTTTTAACACCTGAAAACCTAAAAATTGTCTGTATTGTAGAGGTCATCCAACTCTCCTTGCAGTTATGTCTATAGCACTGTGCTTGACATTCTCCATCAGCTATTCATTGAGGTTTAAAGAGTCTTGAATTAGTTTCCAAAGGAGCAATGCTGCTTGTTTTCCTTTTGAGTGCCAGAAATATTATAAACCAGACACCATGAATAATGCACGAGTCCTGATTTAACACTAGGATTATTAGTGCCACTTAATGTCTGTGAATAGCATATTAATAGTATGTGCTATTTTCTTATGATTGAAGGAGAAAAATAATGTACTGTCTTTCAACTTTCTGCCTTTTTTCATCCTAGACAAAATGGAATCTGTGTGAATCGAATACTTTTAGAAGGATGAAAATAATGTGGCTTGGTTAATAAAATACTCCTATTAATATTCCAATACTATAAACTCATCTTCCCTTCCCTTCCCTTCCCTTCCCTTCCCTTCCCTTCCCTTCCCTTCCATACCCTTCCTTTCCAAACACTGATTTTCTTCATTGTTTCTTGCTCACCTTCATGACACTCATTCTTTATTTTTCCTGTATGAAAGATTTTCAGATATTTGATATTAGGTTCTGTGTCCCTTTTGAGTCCTTTCTTCTCTAAGCCAAATATTTCTTCATATGGTATTATTTAAAGAATTTTACCATTCCACTTTTTTCTCTAATTTACTTAGTTTATCAATGTCCCTCTTCAAGTTGGCATCAAGAAATTAATTTTGTAGTCTATGTGTGCTTTCAGCAATATGTGTGTATACATTGGCTCTATTCCCTCCATAGATTTCATAGTATTATGCCACTGATAAGTTTTCAATAAAATATTAAACCTTGATAAATAGAGGTTTGTAAACGGAATATGAAAATTTTCATGCTTTAAAATTTCAATATTTTTAAACTACAATGGGTTAAGGGCAGAGAAGAGAAAAGCAACAGACAATTCTAAAAAAATTGACTAAATTCTAGTACTTCTCTTTCTGGATTGTTGAATTTTTATCAGTGGATTTGATATTTAGTTTAGTTTCACTGATATTTTCATAATCCTAGCTTGGTGTTGAGTGATTTTTCAGTTAGGTCCAACACTTTGTGAACTCTTTTGGGGTTTTCTTGGCAAAGATATTAGAGTGGTTTGCCATTTTTTTCTAATTCATCTTATAGATGAGATAACTGAGGCAAAAGGAATTAATTACTTTCCTAGATTCACACAGCTAATGTCTGGGGTCACATTAACTCAGAAAGAATATTCTAGGCTTGGTTTTCTCTCCATGATACCATCATCCTGTATAATTCTTTAATTACACCATTATCAAACTGTGATCTGTAGTACTTAATGCCTCTTCTGAAATCAAATAGCTTCTTTTCATTGTTAATATTAATTTTATCTCCAATATTAGATTGCTTCCTGGGAGGGGGGGGAGAGAAGGAGGGAAAAAAATTGCAGTGTTCAACACTTTGCAATAAAAATGATTGGTAAAAGCTACCATTATGTATAGTTGGAAAAACAAATAAATATTTGAATTTTTTAAAAAAAGATTAATTTTAACTCATCATACTAGATGCCTTAAAAAATATTTTAATGGGGGCAGATAAGTACTATGTTAGATAGAGCACCAGTCCTGGAGTCAAGAGGACCTCAGTTCAAATCCAGTCTCAGACACTTAATAATTACCTAGCTGTGTGACCTCGGACAAATCACCTAAAACCCAATGCCTTGCAAAAAGCCAAAAAAAAAATATGTATCCTTCTTTAGACACTGGCTTTATGAAACTGGGCAATTCTCTTAATCTCAACTTCAGTTTTACCATCTGCAAAATACTATTAACACCTTCCTCACAAGATTAATGTCAATATAAAATAAAATTATACGTCTAAAATTCTTTGTACACTTTAGTGTTACAGAAATTCTAGACATTTAATAATGTAGAGTTACTATTTGAGCCACAAAGGTTAAGGTATTGACAACTCTAGATGTTCTATAAGCAATCATGAGGGATGGAATTTCATAAAAGCTTGGAAAGGCTTGCATGGACTGATGCTGTGTGAAGTGAGTAGAACCAAAATATTATACACAATAACATCAACATTGGAAGATGTTCAACTATGAGAGCCATGTTCCTTTCAGCAGTACATTGATCAAAGACAATTCTAAATGATTTGTGTTGGAAAACACTAAACTTCCAAAGAAGGAAATACAGAGTTTAAATGCAGATCAAATTTTCAATTTTCTAGATTTCAATTGTTTTCTAATGTACTATTTTTCCCTCCCTACATTTTTTAACCATTGGAATTTGATTCTTCTTTCACAACATAATTAATATGGATTTATATTTATATTTATTTTTCTATAACTATACATGTATAACCTATATTAGATTGCTTTCAATCAAGTGGAGAGGAAAGGAAGGGAGGAAGAGAGAAAAAAGTGAAAATCAAAAACTGCAAAGAATGTTGAAAACTCTCTTTGTGGGGGCAGAGCCAATATGGCAACAGGAGAAGAGTCTCTCTTAGGTACTCTCTCTCAAAGCTCATAAAATAAGGACTCTAACTAAACTTTTGAGAGACAGAACCCACAGAAAGATCCAGTGAGGCAATTTTCCAGCCACTCCACTGGGTAAGAGGGGCTGCCTCCAGAGGGAAGGAACTTCAGCCTCCTGGAAGTAGTCCCAGGGTGCCTGGGAGCTGCAGCTCACTGTAGTGGGCAGTTACCTGACCTACACTCTGGGGAGCACCAGGCACAACGTGAAAGATGGGGGGGGAGGGCTCTGCCAGACTGAACTTGAAGCCTGACCTTCGGGGCACTCAGCGTGAAGCCTGGCCACTGCAGCCCAGATCCAGGAGCTGGAAGCAGGTGGAGCTGTTAAGCAGGATCCTCCAGGCTTGAGTGCTTAGCCTAGGTAGGGGAGTGGAGGAAGACTTCTGAGATCTGTCCTTTGTACCTGGAACAGGACTCTGGAGCTCTGACCACATTCTGATCTTTATCATAGTATAGACCCCCCCCCCCACAGAACAGCAGGGCCCCCCCCACCTCAGCCCCAAGTCAGAGGGACATGCTTGTGGTCATTAAAAGACCAGGAGGAGGGGCGGCTAGGTGGAGTAGTGAATAAAGCACTGGCCTTGGAGTCAGGAGAACCTGGGTTCAAATCTGCTCTGAGACACTTAATAATTACCTAGCTGTGTGGCCTTGGGCAAGCTATGTAACCCCATTTGCCTTGCAAAAACCTAAAAAAAAAACAGGAGGAAAGACAGAGCTTCACACACTGAGATCTTTTGGGGAGGTTGTCCCAATAATACTCAAAAGCTCAGGAAGCACCCCAAAACCAAGTACAGGCTGTGGAAATGAGTAAACAGAGAAAAAAAGGAACACCATTGAGAAATACCTTGTCTATGATCCCAAGAAGGAAGTACAAGCTTCTGCATCTAAAGACTGCAAGGAAAACGGAAACTGGGCTCAGGCTTTGACAGAGTTCAAAAAAGAGGGAGATAGAAGAAAAATTGGGAAAAGAAATTAGAGAGATGCAGGAAAAACATCAAAAAGAAATCAGCAGCTCAGTCAAGGAGATACAAAAAAATACTGAAGAAAATAACGTTAAAAACGAGCATAGGTCAAATGGATAAAATAGTTCAGAAAGTCATTGAGGAGAAAAATGATTTAAAGAACTGAATTGGCCAGATGGAAAGAGAAATAAGAAAGCTCTCTGAGGAAAACAAATCCTTCAAATGTAGAATGGAATTGAGGGAAGCTGCTGACTTTACGAGAAATCAAGAAACAATACTTCAAAATCAAAAGAATGAAAAATTAGAAGAAAATATGAAATATCTCATTAAAAAACAACTGATCTGCAAAACAGATTCAGGAAAGATAATTTAAAATTTGTTGGGATACCTGAAAGTTATGATCAGGAAAAGAGCTTTGACATCATTTTCAAAGAATTCCTTCATTTTGCAAATATCCTAGAAGCAGAGGGTAAAATAGAAATTGAGAGAATCCACCGATCTCCCCTAGAAAGAGATTAAAAAAAATAAACCCCAGGAACATTATAACCAAGTTTCAGAACTGCCAATTCAAAGAGAAAATATTACAAGCAGCCAGAAGGACACAATTCAAATATCACTGAACTGCAGTCAGGTTCACACAGGATTTAACAGCAACTAAATTAAAAGCTCATAGTTATTGGGATATAATATTCTGGAAGGCAAAAGAGCTCAGAATGCAACTGAGAATCAATTACCCAGCAAAATTGAATGTCCTATTGAAGGGGAAAAGAAGGACTTTCAATAAACCAGGGGAATTTCAAATGTTCCTGTTGAAATGGCCAAAGCTGAGTGGAGGAGAAGGGTAAAATATGAGGGATTTAATGATGATGAACTATATGCATTCCTGCATAGAAAAATGATACTGATAATACTCATAAGTACCTTCTCATTTAATAGAATAGGTAGAAGGGGGTTTTATAGATGAAGCACAGGAGAGAGCTGAATTTGAAGATGATATAGTTTTAAAATGGAATCAATGGCTAAAAGGGAAATGTAATGGGAGTAAGAGAAAGGAGAGGTGGCATAGTATAAGATATTTCATGTAATATGATTTTTTTTTATTACAATGAGCTATTGCAATGAGATGGAAGCGGGGAAGGCAAGGGGGAATGTGGGAAACTTTGCTCTCATCAGAGGTTCCTAGAAGAAGAAACAGCATCTATACTCAATGGGGTATAGACATCTAGATTAAGAAGGAGAGAAGGGGGGACAGGGGGGTGGGGGGGGAATGTGATTGATGGAGGAGACGGTGGACCATGGGGGAGAGTGGTCATATATAACATTTTCTTTTTTTACTTGTTGCAAGGGGCTGGGATTGGATGTCCTGTCTGGGACCACAGGTCCAGGTGGTTTCTGGGCCTAAGGGATGGTATGTGGGCTCAGGACCTCTTGGTCCCAGGGCTGGTGATCTATCTGTTGCACCACTCAGATACCCTACGGCACATTTACAAAGAGGGACAGAATGAAAGGAGAGAGAAAGCATAGTATATGTTAATGGGGAAGTAAGAATGGAGGGAGTTACAATCAGCAATGGTTATTATGGAAAAATATGGAAGTAACTTTTGTGATGGACTTATCATAAAGAATGTGATCTACCCATGATAGAGCTGGAGGTATTAGAACACATACTGAAACACATATTTCATTATTATTATTATTATTATTATTATTATTATTATTATCATCATCATCATCATAATCATCATCATCATCATTATTATTATTATTATTATCATCATCATCATAATCATCATCATCATCATCATCATCATTATTATTATTATTATTATTATTATTATTATTATTATTATTATTTTGGGGGGTTGCAGGGCAAATGGGGCTGGGTGACTTGCCGGGGCCACACAGCTGGGTGATTGTTGGGTGTCAGGCAGGATTTGGGCTCAGGTGCTCTTGTCTTCAGGGCCAGTGCTCTGTCCACTGCGCCACCTGACTGCCTTTATTGATATTATTTTTTCTCTTTACTTTATTGCTCAAAAGGGTCTATATTTTTTTCTGGGAAGGACGTATTATGTTTACTCTTAAACAATAATATTTTAGTAATGCATAAAAAAGCATCATTTGTAGAAAAGTATAAATAAATAAAAAACTAAAAAAGAAAACTATCTTTGCATGGAATTGGAAAAATGAATAAATATTTTTTGAAAAAGAAATATGTGAAAAGTGCTTACCATTGCTTCCAGGATGTAGTAGGTCCTATATAAATCTGCTATTGTCATTATTATTATCATTTTCCATAACTAAAGGATTTTATTGCTGTAAATTCAAATATATACCATTATCAGGTTCATTTCTGAGTGTATCTAACATCTAATAAGGAAAGGTGTTAAACTAAATTTTGTCAGTCCTCTCAGGCTCATTACATCCCTATCATGTCACCCTAGGGACAAATTATTTATAGCTTATTTGTAGACTCACATCTACAGCTTCTCCAAAAGGTGAACGTTAAAATATTCAATCTACAGTATCAACCAGGAATGTCACCTTACTTTTCCACAGACTAAAGGAATGCTAAATGAAGAAAATTCTTAATTATGTATTTCCTAAAAATGAGCAGGAAAAAAGAATTATAAAATCAAGCTATAATTATGGGTATAATGAGTTGGGAAGCTAACACTTAAATCTCATCAGAACTTAAAACAATCTCATAGGATCACTGGTTAGTCATTTTGCATTTCACATTGACTCTTCAATGAAAAATCTCCTGGTATATGTCTACTAGGGAAATGACCACACACTTGGTAAAACTACCTTCAAAATGACTGTCTTCTATTCAGAAACTTTCCTTGTTATCATTCAGCACAAATTCTTAGACAAAAGATCATGAATATCTCGAAAAGTGGTTGGAAATGACCACTTTGAAATTTTTATTCAGAATTGAAACACAGCAGACAAGGGAACCAGGCATGAGTTCATTTAGTTGAATCTGTGTTCCACATGGAAGCAGGAGTATTCTTGAGCCAAAGCTCCAACAGACATCCCCATCCCCTTCATTGTAAACCTATAAAGAGAGAAATGAAGTCAGAAATTGTATATCCTTTTAAATAGTCCACTTATATACCTTAAGCTGAGTAATCAACAAGGGAGGGAGTTCTACACCACTGAGTACTTCATGTCAAACAAACAAACATAAAAACTCAGACATTCATTATCTTTATTGTTCCCAAATGATGAATCATCATGGATGTGGAATCACTAGAAACTTCCAAAGGAGTATCAGGAACATACACCCTAGCTTTGCTCTACAGGACAATTCAAATTTTCTAATATGTGGATAGATTATTTAAAAATACAATTTAAATTTCATTTCCTACAATGGAACAGATGATATAGTCTTTGTGTGATGCTGTTAAAAATTCTAAAATTTAATAGCATTTATAACTCTCCACAAATATGTTGTCATATTTAATTAACTGATTGGCAATGACTAAAAGTTATAATTATAACATTTCTTTTATTTTTTTAATATTTGAGCACTTATGCCTAATTTTATATACATACATAATTGTTAAAAGCTCACTGTTATCATTTCCAGTAAATTACTAAGCTTAATGCTTCCAATTACACCTAGGTATTTGGTGGAAATGAACCTATTTTGTTACACCTCTTTGGAATTTTTCCTTTGTCTTGTTTATACATTGAAATAAAGTGAGACCACACACCTATTAGATTAGCTAAGATGAAAAAAAGGAAAGATGACCAATGATGGAGAGGTTATGGGAGGATTGGGACATTGATGCATTACTGGTGGAGTTGTAAATGGATCCAAACTTTCTGGAGAGCAATGTGGAACTATGCCTAAAGAGGAATAAAACTGTTAATACTCTTTGACCCAGCAATTCCAATTCTTGTTCTATATCCAGAAGAAATTGTAAAAAATGGGAAAAGTCCTACATGTTCCAAAATATTCATAGCAGCTCTTTTTGTAGTGGCAAAGAATTGGAAATTGAGGGGATGCCCATCAATTGGGGAATGGCTAAACATGTTATGGTACATGAGTACTATGGAATATTGTTGTTCCATAAGAAATCATAAATGGGCAGCTAGGTGGCATAGTGGATAAAGCACCGGCCCTGGAGTCAGGAGTACCTGGGTTCAAATCTGGTCTCAGACATTTAATAATTACCTAGCTGTGTGGCTTTGGGCAAGTCACTTAATCCCATTGCCTTGCAAAACAAAACAAAACAAAACAAAACAAAAATATCTGTTATGTATCTTTTTCCCTTAATCTTATTTCCTCATATCAAAAATTATTAATTTGCAAACATGCTTAACAAAATATGTATGTACAATGTTAACTTAAATGTTTGCTGCTGAGGGGAAGGATATGTAACGGAAGGTGGAAGGAAATTTTGTAACTTAAAAAAATACATGTGCATATGGATGAAAATAAATAAATTTTTGAAAAAGAAATGAACTTAGACATTCTGATGCTCTGATAGACAACCTGTTACAGTAATTGAAGAACTAGGAAGAGGGCTTAATAAACATTCTAGAACAATTATGTTTAACCTAGAGTCACTGAACTCTTATTTTTAATGGTTATAATTGTTTTCACAAAAACTGTATTACTTTCCAATCCTATGAATTTTATTTTGAGAGCATTTATCAATGAATTCAAGTAAAAGAATAAATTTGATTGGGCCAAAGAATACATGAACAAGATTAATGAGTGTTAATTCTGGGAAGGTAAATTGGAGATATTTTATAAAAGAAGACAACGACATAGACATCCCTAAAGAAAAAAAGGTAGTGCAATTATGAAAGAAAGCATATCACAAGTTAAAGTGGATATCAAGACATTGAGGGGAAAAAAGTGATCATAGAAAATCAAAGGGGATAGATTTCAGTCCTATATTTAGCTGCTTAGGTGACTTGTCCTTATTAGAGTTGTTTGTTGTTTCTGTGTTTATGCCTGTATGTCTGTTTTTTTTTTTTGTTGATATTGTTTTTGCTTTTGTCCCAGAATTGTGGCACTTTCTCTTTGTAAGTAAGATGAATTATTTCTAGTTTATCCTTCTGTGATCAAAATATAAGTATATTTTTTACTTTCGTATTAGAAATCTCAAAAATTTGAAAATCACTAGAAGTGCCCTCTGTATGTTTTCCTACTTAAAGCTAAATATTCCTCATACCTTACATTGTTTGCCATCATAATTTTGAGTGCTATAATAATCCAAGGTACTTTTTTCTTTTGAACTCCAATCTGTCAATGCCCTTCTTGAAATATGGCAGAATTGAATGCAGTGTGCTTTCAAAATAGTCATATTAGAATAAAATGGAATGATTTTACTGATCTTATCTTTGCTCAAAATATTTTTTCAAAATTTCCTCTGAGAACATCTTTAGCCCTTGTTCTAAAAATTACATATTCTTTAATAGTCATATTTGCTAAAAAAGAGTTACATATAAGAAACCAAAATGTTTCTACTTTTTACACAATATCAGAGTTAAGTAACTTGAAATTATATTCATAAAAGACTCAGAAATAAAAAAAACAATAAAGGTGATTAAACATTATGCTAAGTCACCATACCTAAAAATCTTAATAACAGACAAAATCATCTATCTTGGTTTGTATCTTTTTTAATCCTTCCTATGAACAATGTACTCAACTAATGAAACCTTGGAGTACTTTTACAATCTAAACAAAATATTATCATAGGATTTTTATTTGTTTGTCATTTCCTAAAATAAGATATTGATTTTAGAGCAAAACTATAACTATTAATATGTTCAATTTAATCTTATTTGTGTAACATATTTTCACTATTGATGAGAGAGCACTTGGTTCTCATTTCCACAGGAAAAGGACATCTGATGAAAAATACAATTTTAGAAGTGATAGCTGACATCATTTTATTATACTGTCTTAAAAGTAGTTTTTTTTCCTAATTTCTATCATGCCAATATCCCATCCCTGTAATAGGGTGAATGATTGAGAAAACACAGTGACAAATGGTCCCTTTAATTTCATTATGGTATAAAGGAGAGATAGAGCTTGAGTTCACAAGTTGTTTAAAACCTGAATAAAATCTGTCCTTTTAGCTGTCTCTCTGTCAGTGAGTTTCTGGTTATACAACAGAGTTTGCTAATGAAGTTCCCATAGCTCAAGTGATCTCATTGTTTATTTTGCTCAACACTGGTCTCAAGGTGGAATTATTTTTCATTCTGATATAAGCCAAGGAGGTTTTCCTCCTTAGGTAGGTTGTGGAGTGTCTATTATAAAAGCACAGAATTGTGATATCTTTTAGGGTGCAAATAATAAAAACGATAAAAAGGGAATGGCTTTAGGCAGGAAACATACTAAATTCTAAGAGGTGGCAATAATGAAAGGAAAGAAAACAAAGTTATCAATGACATTTTAAAATTAAACCTATTTCAATAGCTGTCAAGGGAAAGTTTCAGTGAAGAAAGGAATGCATTATATACATAAGCACAAATAAATAAGTTTCTAGCTATAATAATATGGGAGGCTTCAAGTTAAGTAAAGATCAACTGATATTATTAATCATAAAATGGAAACATTATTATTGTTTTGTCATCTACATGTCAAAAATCTTTCATACCCAACAGAATTTCTCAACATTTTTTGCCTTAGTCAACATTATGGGGAAGGATGGGAGCAAGAGGTTTAAATGTTAATCTTGAATAAAGAATATTTAGAAAATGGAAAAGATTTTTAGAATATAACCAAAGGAAAATTTAAAAGAAAAACTAATTCTTTGAGAATTAAAAATTTATCATTAGAATATACTCACTTGTGGCACGGCTAGGTGGCGCAGTGGATAGAGCATCAGCCCTGGAGTCAGGAGTACCTGAGTTCAAACCTGGCCTCAGACACATAATAATTACCTAACTGTGTGGCCTTGGGCAAGGCACTTAACCCCATTTGACTTGCAAAACAGCTAAAAAAAGAAAAAAGAATTAGGTTAGGACAACTAAGCAGTTCAGTGGATAAAGCACTGGCACTGGAGTCAAGAGGACCTGAGTTCAAATCCAGACTCAGACACTTAATAATTACCCAACTGTGTGACCCTGGACAAGTAACTTAACCCAATTTCCTTGCAAAAAAATATATTCACTTAAGAATATCATCTAATCATTTTGTTCCACATTTTTTGACTGTAGTAGAGGCCCAAAATTAGGTTTCCATTGTTCTAACATAGGGCCTTAATGACTTAAATTCAACTATCAGAGATATACAAATGGGGAAAGTGGAATAGTTAATGAGAACCTCTGAAAACAAAAGAAAAAATAGAGGTGAACTTTCATACTATTTAAATATCACTTTAGTAAAAATTACTATAAATTTTATAAAACATGAGTTGTGATAGTCCCTGCATTGTCAAGGTCCACAAAAGGATGTTTGGAAGGAAGGGGAGAAAGAACAACTAAAATAGATTATCATAGAAGAATAAAATATAAAGTGTTTCATTAAACTACATTTATTTGCATATTTTGATATTGCTATTTTGGAATTATAACTGAATTAGCCAGAGAAGTTGATTAGTTACTAGAAAGAATTTTGAAGAAGAACCATTGACTGTAAAGGGAAACTGGATTTTCTTAGCTTATGTTGCTGCAAATTTTTGTTGTATTGTGTTTTATGTAGAAGATTTGATTGATAAGAAACAGATATTTAGACATGTTGGCATCAAAAACAAGGAGGCCACAATTTTGACAGGGTCTCTACTAGGTGTCTTCATTTTATCCATAATTGATTACAGATAATTACTCCCATAATTGTTAGATGATATGTGAAATATCAGATGGTATGTGATATGCACCACCAAATTAGAGAAAAGAAGATAATTACAGGTGTACTTTTTAGTGCAGTCTTTTTCAAACAAACTAAGCATAATTTAATGGAAATAGTTTAACAAATAAGCTTTGAATGGTCAACAACACAAAAATGAATATATTCCTTTTTTATATCTTTGATGTACTTCCATTCAAGTTCAGGGTGACAACTCATAATAGAATCTACACTCATTTTAACATGTGCTGACAGTATTCAGCAAATATATGCATATCAAATGTGTGTGTATATATATGTTATATATATATATATATGTATATATGTATGTATATATAAAATTTCATCTGTAGGACAGATAAATTGACCTGAACATATGACACTTATCACTACATTTCTACATAAAACGTATCCTTCTTTTAGAAAATCCCCAAATCATTCCATATTCAGATCTCACTTTAAATTCTTATTTGTTCTAACAAATTAATTATAATTTTAATCATTAAATGGTGTATTGTGTTGGCATGGAATCTTTCATTGCTGACCTTTTTGGGTAGAATATATAAATTCTTGTTTTAAAGTCGTAGTGAAATTTAATTATTTCTTCTATTGTTATAATTCTATAGAATAAAAAACTGAATTGTGAAAATGTTTGTGATATTTTCATAATGGCAAATTGCTTGCATTTCTCTTATAAATTTATTTAGTTGTTAGCTAAAACAGGAGGTATTTGATATATGACTTTAGGATTTTATGATAATTAAATTCAACCATCTCTGCGTTGAACAAGCATTTATAAAGCAACTGAATTGTAAGGGTGAAAAAGGGAAACAGTAAAAATAATGTAGGATTTGACTACAGACGATCTACATTAAAATTCTGTCTCCCCAATTGCTACCTCTGTTTCCAGGTCAACTAAGTACACCACTCTGATACTGTTTCTTAACCTACTAAAAGAAAAGGTAAAACTGGATGTGATCTATATTCTAGCTCTAAATCTATGATGCTTATATAATACTCGAGTTCACCATCATAGACTTTTGGTCAGATGGTACAAATTTAAAGATTTAAATTTATAGTGATTCTGGCATTTGAAGTGCAGTTATAAAACATGAATAGTTTTTTTTTTTTTATTATGGGTATTGAGATCTCAGACTTGTACTAGCAAAAGATCAGTCTTTCCTTTATAGCTCCCAGAGAATTTCTGTACTCTCATGCCACAAAAGAAGGAATATAAAGAAATGATGAGGTTGGAGTAGTGAAATAGTTTTCACTCCTCTCCCCATTCAAGTTATGCTCTTTTCATTTGTTTTTTTTTTGCTTATTTGTACCCTAAAAGATATTAAATGTATTTTTGAGGTCTGGGAAGGTGAGGGGTATAAAAAGTCAAACAGTTGGCATTATTTTCCATTTCCCTCAATAAACTAGTCATAAAGTCTTCCATGTGCATCTTGCAGCTTAGCCAGCACAGTATAAAATGTAACTTAAACAGAGTATTTCACTACATTGAATCAACCCAAAGTGCCCAAATCTCTATTTGAAAGTCTTTACTCTTGCTAAGATTAAATAAATTTATTTTTAAATAGATCTATGAATATATGAGTTATGATTTCTTTTTAACAATCTTGAATATTAAGTAACAGGGGACTGACTCCAGACAAGTTTAGTAAAGAACAAACAAGGTCTATTCCAGATATTTTTGAGAAATGCAATAAAGTCAGTCATGCACAGTTTTAACAGAATATATGATGAAACTTTTTAATAGGTGATCACTGCACTAATTGAAGTAAGGCAGGGTATGTTACTTTTTTCCAAGTGTTCCAGACACTTGAGTATATACAATTCACATATACATGTGCAGGCACACATGCATTCATAAATGAGTCATATGCCTGTCAACTGTTATTTCTCCAGTCACTCAGGAAGTATAGATTTGAAAAGACAAAATATCAATGGTCTCACTATTACTCTTTTAGTTGCACTACTCTCACCTAACTTACTTCTTTTCCTTTGATATCTCTCCTCAACCTTTCCCCCTTTTTCTGTGAAACCATGAGATAAACTTTTGCCTCAAGAGAAGAAAGACCCTCCAAATTCCAGAAGTCTCATCAGGACCAGGCTATACTTACTCCCTCCAGAAGAGTCATTATATTATGGTTCAAGGATCCTAAAAGTATTGTAGAATGAGGGGAAAAGTAAAGATGAAGAAGATATGATGTCTACTCCCAAGGATTATTCTAACAAATTGGGGGATGGTTGAGGCATATGCACAAATAATGATAATACTGCACATAATAGAATACTAGGTATGAAAAGAATAAAATTGGATCTAAGATTGCATTAGTATAGAATATAATAGAGGAGAAAGCTATTGGTGTAAATTAGCTGTTCCTAATTATTTTAATCTATGAGAATTTTTTAGCTATTTTTAAGTGTCTACCAAGGACTGAACAGTGAATTAAAAAAATAATAATAAAAAAAAAACACATGCTCAGATCTCAAGAATCTTCCAATAAAACAACAAAGTTTTACAAACAAGACATGTACGTGAAAAACTAACAGTAATCTTAGAGGAGAGGTATTACTTAACAATAAGGAGGACAAGGAAAGACTGTTGTGGAAGTTGGGATTTTTACTTAGGATTTGCTGGAAGCTAGTGAAGGCAAAAGATATAGACAAAGAAAGAAACAATTTTGGGAATGAGGGTCAGTCAGTATAAATCCCTGTGCTTAGGAGATGAAGGTATCATGCATACTTTTCTAGGGTAAAAAAGCAAATGTGTGGGATGTGAATACTAGGTTTCCTGATTGAGAGTTTAGTTCTCTATCCATTATGCCACTCTGCTAATACCTAAGATATTCAAAATTATAATAATTATCCAAAGCATAGCAAGATAAGTTTCATGTGGGAAAATTAGTAAAAAGTTTCATGGAAGATATTTCATTTAAGCTATGCTTTAAAGGAATAAGATTTTAATAAGTTGATTTGTAGATTATTTTATTATTTCTGATGATTAGTGTTGGAAAATTGGAAACTATGAGACCTAATCATAATCTGATAAGTTAGCTGAATGTGGTTATAATTAAAAGTATTTGAAGGAAGCAACTGTCAGGACTGAGAACCTTGTAGATCTACATCAAAACCATGTTTGTATATTGCTCCCTTTTCTTTATTCATTTGATTTTTATGTTTTAAATTTGAAAGGGAAGAAATAAGATAATGTAGAAGAATTATGGAAGCATCTAAGACTTGATCTACTGTCACTTTTGAAATATTTATTGATTTTTAAAAATTTCTAACTTATAAAAGAAGTGATTTAGTTAGGAATATGTAATAATTCATTACAATTTTAATTTTGTTGTTTTAATCCAGCATCATATATCTATATCTATCTATAACTATATATATCTACCTATACCTCTCTCTTTCTCTCTCTCTCTCTTTCTCTCTCTCTCTCTCTCTCTCTCTCTCCCTCCATCTATCTATAGCTTTATCTGTATCTGTATCCATATCTATATGATAAGGATACAGATATAGGTAGATATAATATAGACATAGATATGAATTATATCATCTTTAGTGCCTCAGTATCCTCATTTATAAAATGATGATAATAACGTCTACTCCCAGGGTTGTTATAAAGTGAAATGATTATATAATTGGCACTTATATAACATTAGATAATATTATATGAATGTGGACAAGTAAGTACACCTGTAATTATCTTCTTTTCTCTAATTTGGTGGTGCATATCACATACCATCTGATATTTCACATATCATCTGACAATTATGGGAGTAATTATCTGTAATCAATTATGGATAAAATGAAGACACCTAGTAGAGACCCTGTCAAAACTGTGACAATTTGTGTCAATTTGCTTTTGTTCAATTTTGGTTATTCATTGTTCAAAGAAACATCATAAAATACCATTTTAGAATGTTAAAAAATGTATGATTACAGGTCATATATAGATCCCCATAGTCTATGAAGAATTTTAAATGATTATCTCTCAGAAGGTAATAGGGAGTGATATGGAGTGTCTACAACAGATCTTAAACAGGAAAATATTTGTGGTGTGGTCTTATTTTCCTATGACTTATTTTCCTTTGACTATTTTTCATGGTCCTTAAAAGTGGAACATAAAGTAAAAATCCTCAGTTTTTTGCTTGTTTTTTGAACAAAAAAATCTTTTCTGTTAATGGGAGAAGAAAATTTAGGATTACTGCAGATATTTCATTATTTTAAGAAATAAATGGTCTTATCAATGTAAATACTTCCTCAAGGAGTATAGCTTGTAATCCTTTCTCACCCTCGATTTCTGTACTCTCTTTTCCTATATCTGCCAAAATATCTTTAATAAAATGTATATACAATATATTCTGGAACTTCCCTTAGCTTTGTAATGTTATTTCAGTAACAGCATAGCACTTGGACTTTCCAACTGCTATCTCTGATCAGAATACCCTTCTTTTTTCCTAACCATACTTCAGACTGGATGATTTTTTTTAATTTCTTAATCAGATTTTTAATAAGAAAAATAAAAATAATAATAGCCATAGTAATGATAATAATGTCATAAAGTATGTTGCAGTGAACTTGCTCACATATAATTGCTCTTCTTTGCCCTTTAATAACCCTAGAATATAGATTCTTCATAGTTTGAGAATATTCTATAATTCACAGCTATGTAAATATCACTGGAAGAATTCTGGAATATAAAAGAAAGTAGTTCGATTTTTATTCAGGCTTTATAACTTGGAATTTCTTAAAGAACTCTACAGTTTCTCAAATAATATAAAAGTCACTTCCTTTTATTCAGTTCTAAGTTCAAGTCATAAACTTACATGTACTGATAGCCAAGCAAGGTAATGTGATGAGATGTAATGTGATGTGATAGGATTGTACTATGATGTAGAGTAGTATAGTGGGATGTGAAGTGCTTTAACATGTGATTTTATATAAGTCCATGTGATATAATTAAATAAAATGAATATATTGTATGCATAGAACATTCAAAAGCATTGAATTTTCTTTCATGTAGAAACATTTGCACCTGGTGTAAAGAGAACTTTGAAGATAGAAAATATAGCATTATATTTTCATATACACTGATATAACACCTTACTTTCTATAATGTCTTAAGATTTACAAGGAGATTTTTCCCCTAATTAACTTGTGAGGGAAAAATTGTGACTCATTGCTGCCATTTGATAATCATTAAATTAAGGTTTAAAAAAATTTTTTATGATCTATCAATGGTCCCAGTGTTAATCAATAGAGGAGCTCATTTCAAATTGTTCACTTTCTAGCAAGCAAAGTGCGTTTAGTTTGAAAGATTATATATATATATATATATATATATATATATATATAGGCAAAAGACGAAAATTGCGGGAAAAATGACTTAAAATATACACAGAGAAATAATACAATAATAAGGGTGGTATAGCTTTCCTTATTTTAAACAATTAATTCCTTTAGAATTATTTTGAAAGACTATTTCATACTTCTATTGACAAATAACAGTTAGAAATCAACAATTAAGATTTATAAAATATTTGTGAAATACTATCTCATTTCACTTTATAACAACCCTGGGAGTAGACGTTATTATCATCATTTTATAGATGAGGATACTGAGGCACTAAAGATGATATAATTCATATCTATGTCTATGTTATATCTGTCTATCTATATCTGTATCCTTATCATACAGATATGAATACAGATACAGATAAAGCTATAGATAGATGGAGGGAGAGAGAGAGAGAGAGAGAGAGATAGGTAGATATAGATAGTTATAGATAGATATAGATATATGATGCTGGATTAAAATTCAAGCCTTCCTTACCCTAAGCTCTGCACTGAATTATCTAAACAAATTAACTGCCTATTCTTCAACACTATGAATCTCCCACATAGGAACACACAAAGACACACACACACACACACACACACACACACACACACACACACACACAGAACTAGAAGAAACTAGTAAGAATATTTATTATATCTCCTATCTATTTTACTGCTGAAGAAACTGAGGAACAGCAAGATTATGATATTATATAATTAAGATAATATATGCATTTTTGTCCAGGTATACCTTCTCTATAATCTGCATCAGCTACAGCTACCTAAAACATATTCATATTTAATTACCTGACACTGATATGCTTATAGAATAATTTTCTAATTATTTTTTCTTCATCCACTAGCTCACCATGTTTAGTCTCATAGTAAATTATCTCTATAAAAATGTCAAACTGAGGTAATGATTTTGAGCAATAAAACTGGTAAAGAAAATCAAAAGTCAAGAATTGATTAAAAACAGTGGTAAACTGTAAATCTGCTTATTGTTGGAATCATATAATATGAATCCTAAGTAGATAATACTCATGTGTAAACTCAAAAATCACACAAGAAATTGGTTGATTTTTGTCTCGGATATAATTAGTTATGCATCAAAACTCAATTTGCTTTTATTCAGTTTTGGTTATTCATTGTCCAAAGAAACATCATAAAAATACCATTTTAGAATGTTGAAAAAATGTATGATTACAGGTCATATATAGATCCCCATAGTCTATGAAGGATTTTAAATGATTATCTCTCAGAAGGTAATAAGGAGAAATATGGAGTGTCTACAACAGATCTTAAATAAAGAACTATGAATGAACGAAGAATAACCAGAGTAAAAGCCATCATGGAAATAATAGATAATAATAAAAAAAAAAGTCTGTGAGAGGTAGGGATTATTGGATTGTATACACCATTGGTGTCTTTCCTGGGTCCAAGAAAATTTTCATTGTAGAATTTACTTTGTTTCTGAATTGAATTGTTAAATTGAGCTACAATAAGTCTCAAAGTTTGAAGCTTTGTGTTTTTTTTTTGTTGTTGTTTGGTTTGTTTTCCATGAATTCTTTTTTTTGTTAGGGTTTTTTTTTTTTTGCAAGGCAAATGGGGTCAAGTGGCTTGCCCAAGGCCACACAACTAAGTAATTATTACGTGTCTGAGACCAGATTTAAACCCAGGTACTCCTGACTCCAAGGCTGGTGCTTTATCCACTACGTCACCTAGCTGCCCCTCATGAATTCTTTCAATTGGAAATTCATTTTCTATGTTCAAAAGTCCTGCACATTTTTTTTCTCAATTATCCTTCCTTGTGTTGTGGTCTTATTTTCCTATTGCTTTCTTCTAGGAGACATGATTCTTGTTTCAATTGTGACATTTGAAGTTTCTGGGTAACTAACTGATTATTTGGTTTCTACATTATTTGAGAAGATGCTGTTAGGACATGTCAATATAATGCATTTACAAAGACAGAGATTTCTGGGCTATTGATTAGGCTGAAAGACACAAACCTATGTGCAGGAATATGAAAGTAAGACAAAAGGAAAGATAAAGAATTGATCCTAACCAGTCACCCAACCAGAAGAGTTCTTCCAACCAGATCTGAGATCTGAAGATGTCTGATCTGAGATTAGACTGAAACCAGCTTCAGTTGGTCGGCATTGACCTAGGCTCCTTGATCTTTCACAAATTTGGATATTTAATATGTTTCATACATATGAAGTTACAACCCCCTGTGAGAATTGACATGCATTGTATGAGGGGGAAGGGGAGGAGAAGAACATTGTAAGAAGTGATATGGAGAGTGTGTATCGATTAGATTGTACCTGTAATGACTCAGACCAATGTCTGGCTCAGAAGGGAAGAGAAAAGCCTTTCAAACCAATATGTAATTGGATATTGTCACAATTCCAAAATTGTTGGAGGCTCTCTCCCCTGTGGGAGGGGGCTGTCCATTTCCTATAAAGAATGCTAATAAATGATCTTTCTGTCATTCCAGGCTATTTCATTCTTAGAAATCATGTGACCCCTGTTTGCAAAGAAAGGGGTTAATATTTATCCCTATTGAGTGCCAAGTAAATTCACTGTTTCATTCACTATTTAAAGCTACATGGCATCTTTTTCCAAATCATTTAAAGTCTAATGTAAATCAAAATTCAGTCTTTTCAATCTGTTACATCTTATAGTGTGATACTAATTTGCAATTAATTCAATAAATTAAATCTTGCATCTTTTATTAAGGCATTTGATCATGATTTGCTTTTCTATTTACAGGTATTACCATTTTCATTGCACTACTAATTAGAAATGAACAATTTTCTTTTTTGATCAGTCTTTTACTATTTATAAAATTATTTTTAAAAAAGTTTAAATTTATTCTACATTCAATAATGCCTATTGAATTGTATCAATATGTTGTTTACAAAAGTATTAACTCAATCTATCAATTAATTTACATTTAATTTGCAGATAAATTATAAAGATTATGAGACATTACTATTTTACATATATGTTTATTTCTGTTCTTTTCATGTCTATTGGAAATAAAAATTCTCCTTTAATGAGATGTATATTACAAATCAAAGATCATTAAAAGTGGAAAAAATCTTTAAACGTCTTTTGGTCCATTGACCTTGTATAATAGTTAGGGTTCATCAACTAACCCTGATGAAGTAACTTGACAAAAGCTATATGATGAATAAATCTTAGCACTGGTCAATTCCACTGTTAATTTACAATCTATCATACTTTTCATTGGACCTCACATAGTTTTACATATAATGCTGATTCTTATTGAAACAGTATTCAGTAGATATGTAGAGATTCAAGCAATGAATTTTCCTTTTTAACATTTTTGTCAGTGATATATCATTATAACTACTTAGTCCAGAATAATTAAGATGTCTTTTATTGATACATCTTTGCAAAGAAGGACAACCTCTCTTATGAAAAGGGGCCCTGAATCACAGCAATGATGAGCCTTATCTGTAGTTTGAAAGTCTTGTTCCTCTTCTGTTTTGCCAATCATTGGCCAGAGCCAAAATCTAATTGAAACATTCACCTCCATATGTTTTCCCCTGCCCTGCTCATTATACTAATGAGTACAGGGAAGTGAACAGCAACCAATTTAAGTAGGTGCAAAGGACAATAATGCAGACCATTGGTCAGCCCTTGACTAGTTGCAAAGTTATTCCTTTATTTACATTTCCTTTTGTCTAACTCTCCTCTTCCTGTAAACTGACTGATATCTTTCTATTTCCACAAAAACCAGACATCCCAGCTTTTGTAATGTATTATTCTCACAGACATCTGTGAGGTTCTGGCAGTATCTTCTATCATTCTTCTATCCTCTCTCATCCTTGTGGAAAAAAGACACTTGATATTTTCCCACAATCCCCCCCCCCATTTTTTTAATCAATTTTGTTTTTCACATGTTCGCAGTAGTTTCTTCTTCAAATCATAATCTTTGTCATTGATATGACTACTGAAATTTTCTATCAATATTTTTACTTTTTCATTATCAAGAACATTTTCAGGTACATCTGACCTAGTTTACAATAATGGACTCGTTTGTCCATTTTCTATAGAATGTAATGCATTGTGCTGACAGATCCAAACAGCATGTTTTCAAATCATGTAGAAATCAAATACTCAGTTAGTTACCCAGAAACTTCAAATGTCACAGTTGAAACAAGAATCATGTCTCCTAGAAGAAAACAATAAGAAAATAAGACCACAACACAAGGAAGAATAATTGAGAAAAGAAATGTGCAGGACTTTTGAACATAGAAAATGAATTTCCAATTGAAAGAATTCATGGAAAACAAAACAAAACAAGAACAAAACAAAACACAAACAAAACTTCAAAGTTCATCCAGGTTTTAACTGGAACATGTGCTAAATTTCTGATATCCCTGGTTATTTCTTTTGCTACTTGCCTATTGTAATATATCTTTAGACAGCAACTTGAGAAATTCTATTTACCGCACACCCCTCTCTTCTTATCATCAGATAGTCTAGTACAAATCGTCTTTTCTCTCTTGTTTGAATGACTTAGTCAGCCAGTAAATCCAAGGCCATAGCTGTTTAATTGATAATTATTTTCATTATAGCTTCAAATCTAATCAGAATATAAATTGGGGTTCCATAGTCTTAACTCCTATCCTGTGCCCAGATAACAGGCCCATAAGTCTGTATAACAACTCCTTGACCACCCCTTGAGTGGATGGGTATATGCAATGGTATTCATAGTTTCCTTGACCTTAGTTTTCTTGACCTTAATGCATCCTGAAAAGGAATCCAGATACCATCATTGCATCCCCATGAGTCTCAGTCCACCTATCTCTGTAAATTGTACATCCAGAGTAGGTGCACCCTGATTATGGACATAAGTCCTCAGACTTGCTCTTTCTCAAGAAATATTTTGTCCTGACTGGTATAAATAACAGTTACCTTGAACTGATGCAGTCAAAGGCCACTGATATTTCTCTCCTCTTACCAGATTCTCATGCTATTTTGCATCTCTAGCCAGGAACTGAAAATACAGGTCAGACTCAAGGAACTGGCACCCAAAGCCAGTTTTTAGACTTGTGAACCACCAGATTTCCAACAGTTATCTACACCAAAAACTGGGCAATGACTTCTGTCAGCTGGATTCTCCCCCCCCCCCCAGGGGAGCAGGAATTGGGGCTCCATATACAGGAGTAACCAAGCCAGTAAGGACTAGTATAGAGCAGTAAATAGTGATATCCCTCAGTAAATCCTCCCACCATTACTAGTACCCCATTCTGTAAATCAGATAATAGATTCTCTCTTGATAGAATATACAAACTCATGTAGGATATAACCATGCCACCCAACATTTCTTACCTCCTTTTCTCTTGATGAAGTACATCTTCACCCTACCTCTCCTTTTCTTTTATATTAAAACTTTCATCCTTTGATTGCTACATTATCTACAGGAGAGGGGTATAAGTATGGATGACACACAGAATCAAGGAAAGTTGCAGATAGCAAAAGGGGTAAAACCCGTGACTAAACAATCTATACACAAAGGCATGAGCTGGAGAAGATGAACTGGTCCAGTCTCTCTCTCTCTCTCTCTCTCTCTCTCTCTCTCTCTCTCTCTCTCTCTCTCTCTCTCTCTTCCTCTGGAGAGATCTCTGATGTCCTTTAGCATCCAATGTCTTTCTGATTCTTCTGAATCTATTCCACAAAAGTAGTCTCCAGCTCAGTGACTTTTTGAGACCTTTTCTTATGGTAAAGAAACTTCTTAATATAACATTTTACTCAGAGCAAAATACATGTTTTCATCACAAGATAACATTCTAGAGCTTATTACAATTTACATTTTGCCTTACTCACTGTCATATTGACATACATACATACTTCACTTTAAAACAATAAACTTCCAAAATTGTTTCACTATGTAAGTAAACTCATTGGAAATTGTCATGTTGTAACATAAACATTTGATAATCATCTTAGTACAAAGAGTATCCAACAAGTGCCTTACATATAAAAGCTCTCATTACAATAATGACTCTAACATCTTTAGGCAAAATGGATGTTTTTTCTCAGCAAAATATTCCCAAATATCATAGGCATTCTTTGTTTCTGATCTACTTAGCTGACTCACATTCCTTTCCTTAAACTAGACCTTGAAACTGAAATCATTCTAAAAATTTTCCATTCTTCTTATCTAAATATACCCTCTATTATAAAAAATGAAGGGATCTTAATCTTTATCTAAACATATAGCTGATGGCAGGTACCAGGGCCACATACTCAGTCTATCTGACTTTTAAATCCAATTGATTTAAAACTTCCTCATCTGGTTTGCTTAAAATAGCTTAACAGAAAGATCTAGAACATCAAAGGAAAATTCCTTTCTAGATATAATTTTTGAATGTCAGTGTCCAGGCAGAGCTCATGTGGATAATCAAATGTCTTAAACCAGATTTAATCTACCAAATGTCACCTTTGGGAAATCAAATCCAACCTCAGTCTACATTGAAAACCACTCCTTCATCTACTCATCCCTGTCACCTGGGCTTCTTGGCTCCAGGAAAATACTGACCGACCAAACCTTCCTTTTCCTGAGCAATCCTGGTATCATACAGATAAGTGAAAAATCAATTAAAAGTCCTATAATCTGGGGCAGCTAGGTGGCACAGTGAATAGAGTACTGGCCCTGAAATCAGGAGGACCTGAGTTCAAATCCAGTATCAGACACTTAGTAATTACCTAGCTGTGTGACCTTGGGCAAGTCACTCTTGATCCCATTGCCTTAAATAAAAAAAAAAAGTCCCATGTTCCAAAGTAGTTATTTCACCTAATTAGAACTTCAAGTAAGTCCGGTTTACTAAATTCCATTTGCAATTTTGATAGGGTCCCAATTAATGGACAAAACTAAGATTTTCTCTAAATGTCCTTCCTGGGTCCTTGCTAAAATCAGGAATTCTAACAGACTGGCTCTACATTCCCTATCTCCTACCCCTTGCTCAAGGACTCTGATCTCCAGACACAAATCTCTTTGTCTGAAATCATATCTATTCTGTCCCTATATAAAGATGGCATATCAGATGTCTTCTGTCCCCTCCTAGCCTGCTGTATTATACAATCAATAAACACCTCCTTTGGTTAGGAGATTGCCTATCATGTCCTGAATTCTCACATAACAATTAGTTAGAGATTGTGACAGAAAAAATCTCAAATTTTCCCTCTTTCTCATATTATATAGGTACCCCAACCCCCCACAGTTTTGTGCTATATATCAATAGTCCCAATTCAAACAATTAGAACAAGATGACTTTAGACTTTCAACATAAATATATTGCTTGAATTACTAGATTTTACAAAAATATTCTTTCCATTATTACATTATACATGAACCCACAGATCTACATCAAATTCAATACATAGTTTAAAAATTTCAGGAATCCCAGAGGGGATCATAATTTTTGATATTTCCCTTATTACCCCTTCAAAGCAATCCAGTGCTAATTTCAGAATTTAACAGCATAACAGATAACCAAATAATTTTAACTATAATCTCTCTGCAGTTACAAAAGTTCATCACAAAACTGATAAACTTATCTTACTCATCAATAGGTTAGCTTATAGGGGTAACAACTGTTACAAACACAATTGTTGATTGCCCAATCATACTTCAGAGCCCCCCCCCCCCCATATCAGCAACCTGCAATTACCATGAGGGAAGGAAGTCCACAGTCTTAACCTCTGTAAAATTAAGCATATAATAATCAACTTAAACATAATATTTCTGGGCTAATATCTTATTCCCTTAGAATAAAAGCAAAAAACCCCAAAATAAATAAAAAGACTTCTTTAACATAAGATAAAACTTATAACTGAATATCCCCAAATATTTTTATATTTTTGTTTTCCAAGCTTCTTTAATCCAGATCCTCCAAGAATTAAGTCTCATACATATGATACATTTAAAACCCCAATGCAAATCTTATTTATGGAATGGTTAATCAAATGACAAAGGACTAAATCATTAGATGAAACCTCAATTCATTTAGATTGCTATAAACAATACAATTTTAAATTTCCAAAAGTTTAGTTTGAGAAAAGCTTTAGAGTACCTTGTACAGAGAATCCAGACATTAAAACCAATCACTCAGACGAGAACTTAATAAGTCCACTAGATAATTATTATATATTTTTCCTCTTCTTCCTTCTTAGTGACACATACAGATTCCCAAATTTTCTTCACATCCTCAAAATCTCAATTGCTTCACAACTTTCCAATAGGATTTTCCTTGAACTCAAAGGTGTTTCAATAAAATTCATCAAAGTCCCAGGATAATTAAACCCATATCTCACCTTAACTGATATAAGCTTACTCTAGATAAAACCAATTTAAAACTCTAAATCGCTTAATTGCCCCCATTGTGTACAAAGATTCTGTCAGAATTTAGCAATGCTAATACCTCTGAGAAACCCTCAGAATGATTCCCAAAAATCCAGTTCAGAAATGGGATGCCCTTAAAAATGGAGTGAGGTATAGGTATGGGACATTTTACAGAAATAAATTAGACAGTACTTTCACAACTGATTGGTATTGTGAAGTAAATGTAAGAGTTTGAGGATGACTCAGATTTCTAATTTGGATCACTACAAAATACAAATAGAAAAATTCTAAAGGGGGGGAAATTTTGGCAAAAGATAATGAGTTCATTTTTGTGCATGTGCTTGAGATGTCAAATTGTTCTCATAAACTTGAGAATTGAATTCATAGTTGAGGGAGCCTCTAGCATAGACTTAAAATTAAATCTATGAGACCTGATGAGGTCATAAAGAAATAAAAATGTGAAGAAGTAAGAGAATAGGGCTCAGGGGCAGCTAGGTGGCACAGTGGATAAAGCACCAGTTCTAGAGTTAGGAGTACCTGGGTTCAAATGAGGTCTCAGACACTTAGTAATTACCTAGCTTTGTGGCCTTGGGCAAGCCACTTAACCCAATTTGCCTTGAAAAAAAACCTAAAAAAAAAAGAGAATAGGGCTCATAATATAACTTTTAATTCCATTCAAACTTAATGAGTATAAGAAAGATAATGACCTAATAAAAGGTGGTCAGATAGTTAAGAAGAAATAAAGGAGAATTTCAGAAAAACCCAGTGAAGGGATAGAAAAGAAAAATGTCAAAGAGTAGAGAAATGTCAACAAATATAAAGATTGTGAAAAAGTCATGAGATTTGGCAATTACAAGCTTTTAACCATTATAAAATATGACCCACAACTCATATATGGCATAAACTTCAAATAATGAAAAATTTATCAATTTATAAGATCTTGAATGGGAAGACTATAAATCTAAAATATACCTTTCACCATGTATATTATTTTAATAGATCATTTTGATTGCTTATGCATCATCTATACAAATAAAAACCTTCCTATAGTATATAATTTTTATAGTTTATTTAAGTTTTTGTAATAGAAAACAAAACTAATTTGCTCAAAGTAATTCTTAGCAATATTAAGGAGGATAATGTGATTTCTACTCCCCTCCCATTTTAGTATTCATAGAAGTTAAAATCATGTTATTGTTAAAATATGATATACAAATGACTACTTCAAAAAGAGTAGAGTGAATTTGGCTGGGGAAAGAAATATTCATGATTCTGGGAGTGTTAATTACTAAATTTTGAGTCTCTCAGTACAGTCAGGAAGATCCCAAAATGTCTGTGGAAATGATTCTGGTGAAGGAGTTGAATTTCTTTATCATTCTCCCAAAATTATTCTAATAGAATTGGATAATAGCAGCAAAAGTAGTCAAATATGTGTCTAACAGAGACAAAAGAGCAGAAATGCACTCCAACTAGAAAAAATAATGGTAGAGTGAGACAATCGTTGAGAATATGAGTAGGGGAGGAAGATGAAAAAAACATAAGCAAAGTATTTTCCATGAAACTGGAATGTAGATTAAATGAATAAATGAAAATTATTGTGTTTACTATGTAATAAGAACAATGAAAGAAAATAAATGACTCTTCTAATTATTATAACTATTTTTAAAAAGCAATGGCCTACTTGGGAAATAATTTGTTACTGCTAGCTGGTGATGTTCAGACAGATTATATAACTACTTCTCAATCTTATTTTAATAGTAAAATTCACTATTCTGTAATGTAGAGGTATAAAAATGACAAAATAGATATGGAAGTTGGTGTAGAAGTTGGTGTAGGTCAAATTCAGAAGAACATGACATCATGGAAGTGATGCCATCAATGATAGGCACAAGAATTGGATTTGAGTGAGGTGGGGCTATGCCAAGGTCCCAGGCTCATGTTCTCCTCCAGAACCATTCATCCAGTAGAGAGAGATATGAATCAGGACAAATGGATATGGTCCTAGATGTGAGGCAATCAGGATTAAGTGACTTACCCAGGGTCATACAACTAGCAAGAGTTAAGTGTCTGAGGCTGGAGTTAAACTCCTGTTCCCTGACTCCAAGACCAATGCTCTATCCTCTTCACCACCTAACTTCTTTGTCAAATCAGAACCTTGGGGGGGGGCAGCTAGATGGTGCAATTTATAGAGCTGGCCCTGAAGTCAGGAAGACCTGAGTTCAAATCCTACCTCAGACAATTAAAATTGCTTAGCTGTGTGACCTTGGCCAAATCACTTAACCCCATTGCCTTAAATAAATAAAAAAAAAATCAGAAGCTTAGGGAAAATGCTTTTTTTCAAGTCAAGAGAAGAAAAAGAAACAGGGGGAAATAAAATAGTCAAAGATATGGGAGAGTGCTGTTAATGTGCCATTGAAGTCAAAAGAGGAGTATGTTGGACAAAGAATTATATGCCCAATAGTGTCAAATACTAAAGAAAACAATGGGTGCTGAAAAAAGGTATTGAATATGGTGTTCAAGAGGCAATTTTAAAAAAGTTTAACCAATAGAATTATGTAGGAACAAATTTTATGGATTTGGAGCGAAACTCAATGAGGACTTATTTCATCTATGTTTATTCTTGCACCTGGCTTCATTTTACCAATCTAATTTAAAAGAATGATGTGATGTGGGATGATTTCATTATTTCAATTGCCATTGAGATGATGAAGAAGTTTTGGGGCAGGATGACTAAAATGATGTGGAAAATTTAGAATTATAAAGACTTAAGAAAATTGAAAAGAACTTTTCTAATCTCAAGTCTAATAGTTGTCTGGAACAAATGAAACTGCAAGAGAAGAAAAGCAGTAAAAAGCATAGACTTGATTGTAATCTGTGCTTTTATTGACTAATACATATGACAGCAATAAAACTGAACCAAAGAACTACATTTTTTATTAACAGGAAGAGACTTTTCC
The DNA here is from genome assembly GCF_037893015.1 of Macrotis lagotis. Classification (NCBI taxonomy): domain Eukaryota; kingdom Metazoa; phylum Chordata; class Mammalia; order Peramelemorphia; family Peramelidae; genus Macrotis; species Macrotis lagotis. The sequence continues at coordinate 471,196,878 of NC_133658.1, read as the reverse complement.
AGTTATTGAATTTTACTTAATAAAATTAGCATATTATGACAAAAAGGCTATACAGCTAAAAACCACTAGATGATTGATACTAGATAGTGAGTAGATGCCAAAAGACCATTAGAGATGACAGGAAAAATGAAAGGGAAAAAAAAAGTCACCCATACCTACAAATCTGGCCTCAGATACTTACTAATTATCTAGCTGTGTGACCTTGGGCAAGCCAGTTAACCCCATGACCTTGCAAAAATTAAAAAAAAGGAAAGTACTAAGATGGTGAAGAGCACTGTGATAGGTGCTCTCTCTCTCTCTCTCTCTCTCTCTCTCTTTCTCTCTCTCTCTCTCTCCCTCTCTCTCTCTGTTTCTCTTTCCCCTCAGAAATAACATGAGAAACCTCTTAGCAGAAATTTGATAAACAAACCCCAGAAAGAGAAGTTAAGAGAAGAACACCAGACAAGAAGGTCTGCCTCAGGGCACTGTGGATGAACTGGGAGAGAAGAGCAGAGAATCAGCTTGGGGAAAAGAAATCATCATAATGAGACAACATACCAAAACTTAGGGGATAAAGCCAAAGCAGTCATTAGGTAATATAATATATTTAGAAATGTTTACATAAATATAATAGAAAAAAAGGAAAGAAAACTTCTGGACCAGAGCCAAGATGGTGGTGTGAAGCTAAACTGCTCCCTGAGTCTCTCCCTACCAAAGATAAATGAAAGCTCTTTTCTGACATTCACGCTACTGATCTCACCAAGAAGAAAAAAAAAAATCAGAGAAGTTTTCAACTGTAGATTCATGGAGAATCTACTGTGAAGGTTTGTCTCTTTGAGGGAAAAGAGGAAACAAAGACCAGGAGATGGGGGAACAGGGAAAAGCAGCATGAGGCTTTTAGCTATAGTTCAATCCAGGTCTTCACAGCTTAATAATAACAGAGGTCCTCGCAGATCCCAAACTAAAACAAAGTTTCAACCCTGGGAGCATCAGGGTAAAACACTGACCTGGGTTGGGAACAATCCTCTGTTAATTCAGAACCTGGACATAATGGAGGAAAAAAAGATTCTGCAAAGCAAGGCCTGAACTGCATAGGCAAATTCTTGACCAACCACACACCAGGGATCAGAACGCAGCCCCAGCAAAATAAAAGCTTGGATCTATACTCCATATACCCCAGGAGTAGAAATATAACAACAAAAATAAACAAAAAAGCTAAAAGAGTGCTCAATATAGAAAAATACTTTGCAAATAAAGATTAGAGCAATATAAAGAAGAAAGGAGTGAAAAATACAAAAGCTCATCAAAATTCCTAAAAAAAAGAATTTAAAAAGCAAAGAAGAGAGCAAGAAGAAAAATACAAAACAGAATTGAAAATCATGCAGGAAAATTGTGACCTGTTGACCAAAGAAATCAACAACATTATAAGTTAAAACAACTAACTGGAAAAGGAAACATAGATGTTAATTGTAGAAAATAAAATCCAAAATATTAGATGTGAACAGGTAGGAACTAAGGAATCTATAAGACTACAAGATTCCATCAAACAAAATGAAAAGATGGAAAAAATTGAAGCAAATGTAAAGTACCTTCTAGGGAAAACAAATGACCTGGAAAACAGATCCATGAGAGATGATCTATGAATCACTGCACTACTACAAAACCTGGAACAATAGAAGAACTTGGAAAACATCATACAGGAAATTATTAGGGAAAACTACCCCCAACATATTAGAACAATATAGCAATATAACAACTGAAAGGATCCACAGAACTCCTCCTGAAAGAGACTCTGGGATAAAAACTCCAAGGGTTGTAATAGCCAAATTCCAGGACCCCCAAATTAAGGAGAGAATATTGCAGCCAACAGAAAACTATTCATATAAAAAGGGAACATAATCAGACTAACACAGACCCTATCAGACTCAACATTAAAGGATTGGAAGAACTAGAATAAAATGTTTCAGGGAGGTAAGATCTGGGATTACAACCCAGGACTACTACCTTGCAAAATTCAGCATATACTGTCAGGGAAAAAGATGGATTTTCAATGAAATATGGGACATCCTGAACTTCCTGACACAAAGACTAGAACTAAGCAGAGAATTTAATCACCAAATACATTCCTGAAGAGTTACATAAAAAAGGTAAATGAAAAAGGTAACTGATAAAACAAAATTGTTTTAAAGAAATGTTGGTCCCTAAAAGGGATGCTATAACAATTCTAATTCTTTAGAAATTTACTTCTCTAAGGAAAATTAGAGGGCAGAATATAACTGAAGAGAATGAATCTAAAGGATAGGAGTATAATTGGTTCTTCTCTCAGAACTTAAGAGGTCCAAGATCATATCACCATGTTTGAGACAAAAAGCCCTGAAAAAAAAAAATAGGAGGGTTACCTTCAACACAAGTGTCCATTATACTATGACTCACTTTAAACACAAGGAGCTAAGAACCTTGTCTAATGAGTTCACAATAAGTTGCTAGGATATGAGATAATGTCTCTGCTTCTTACAATCATTTGTAAAGTTCTCAGTGAGACCTCCAGAGCCTTCTAGTACATAGAGATCTTTAGTATTCTTACAGTGAATTAGATCATCATTCAGAGTTTCACTTAAGAAGGGGTTAAGTACTCCGGGTGTAGGGGAGAGACAATAGGCCTTAGTTCAATCAAATTACATCAAATTGTTAAATACTCAGGGTGGGGAGATGAGTGCAAACTATGAAAGAAAATAGACTTGAGGGAAGGGACTTTGTTACTTTGGCTCATGTTTAGAATTGCATGTACTTGAAAGATACCTGAAAAGGTTGCAAGGTAAAAAATGATTATATTTACAATTTGATGCAATTTGACTCAGTGCTGTTAATCAAGCAATCATGTAAACAATCTGTGATGATATCTTGTTAAAAATATGAGCTCATCAAGCAATCAAATAATCTAATACTTGATTAATGATATTAGAGCACAAAGGGAAGAGACTCAAAGATTTATAATTTTAGATGGAAAGAAGGGAGAATATGAATGCTGAGCAAATTCTATTCAATAGATTTAGCCAAGTGAGGGAATAATATACATTCTCACTTGGGTTTAAAACTCTGATTTAATCTACAGGGAAGGGGTGGGACAGGGAAAGGGAAAGATAAGGGAAGATGGGACTGATAAAAGGGAAGAGAAGTTATATGTGAAAATAATGTGAAAGTTAAATTCCTAAAAAAAAAAAAAATCAAAAGGAAAGGTAATAAAATTTTTGTTAGGAGGAATAAGAGAAAAGCAAAGAAATACAAGTGGAGAAAGATAGCATGGAGGGAAATACAGAAGAATTATTAATCTTAACTGTAAATGTGAATGGGATGAACTGGCCCTTAAAATGGAAGTAGATAGCAGAACTGATTAAAAACTAGAAACCTACAATATGTTGTTTAAAAGAAAAACACTTAAAGCAGCAAGATATATACACTGGGTAGAGGTGAAAGGCTGGAGCAAAATATATTATGACTTAGGGGAAGTAAAAAAAAATGGGGTGACAATCCTAATCTCAGACAAAGTAGAAGCAAAAATCAATCTCATTCAAGGGGAAAAGGAAGGTAACTACATCTTCATAAAAGGTATCATAGGTAACGAAGTTATATCATTTTTAAACATGCATGCACCTAATGACATAGCATCCAGATTCTGAGAGGAAAAGCTAAGTGAAATAGACAGCAAAACCTTAATAATGGGAAACCCCAAACTCCCTCTCTCCAAAGCGGATAAATCTAACAAAAAAATAACCAAGGAGTAAGGTAAGAAGGTGAATGAAATCTGAGAATACTTAGAATACAACTTTCCTCTGAAGAAAACTTAATGGGGACAGAAAAGAATCTACCTCTTTGTTGCCATTATATGGCACCTTCATCAAAACTGACCATATACTAGGACACAAAAACTTTAAAATCAAATGCAGAAAGGCAGAAATAAAAAATACACACTTCTCACATCATGATTCAGTGAAAGTTACATGCAATCAATGTTTAGGGAAAGATAATCAAAAAGCTAATTTGAACTAATTTCATCTTAGATAATGGGTGGATCAAACAGGAAATAATAGAAATAATCAATAATGATATCCAAAAAATGATAACAAGGAGACATCATACCAAAATTAATGGAATGCAGGAAAGGCAGTTTTGAAGGGACACTTTATACCTGTAAATACTTATATAAATAAAAGAGAGAAAGAGGAGATCAATTAATTGAATATGCAACTAAAACACTAGTAAAAGAGCAAATTAAACAGACTCAGTTAAATACCAAATCAGAAATTCTGAAAATCATGGGAGACATTAATAAAATAGAAAGCAAGAAAATCACTTATCTCATAAATAAAATTAAGAGGTGGTTTTATGAAAAAGCCAATAAAATAGACACACCTTTGTTTAATCTGATTTTAGAAAAGAGAGATTAAATAACCAAATTACAAGTATCAAAAAGGAAAAGGATGAACTAACCACCAATGAGGACAAAATTAAAAAGGTAATTCCAAGTTTCTTTGCTGAACTATAGGCCAATAAATTGGACAACATGAGTGAAATGGATGAATATTTAAAGAAATAAAAAATACCCAGATTAACAGAAGAGGAAATAAATTACTTAAATAACCTCATTTCAGAAAAATAAATTGAAGAAAGCATCAGTAAACTCCCTAAGAAAAAGTCTCCAGGCCTAGATGGATTAACAAGTGATTTCTACCAAACATTTAAGAAACAACTAATTCCTATTCTATGTAAATTATTTTAAAAAAACAGAAGAGGAAGGAATTCTATCAAACCATTTTTTTTTGTCACCAACAATAGTGTTGATACCTAAACAAGGAAAGACCAAAAGAGACAAACAAAATTATAGAACAATCTCCCTAATGAATATTGATGGCAAAATCTAAATCAAATTTTTTCATTGAGGCTACATTAAGTTATTAACAGGATAATACACCATGATCAGGTTGGATCAGGCAGGCAGGGATAGTTCAACATTAGGAAAACACTCAACATAATTAAACCTATCAACCATAAAAGCAATAGAAATGATATTATTATCTCAATAAATTCTGAAAAAAGCTTTTGATAAAATATAACATCCATTCATATTATATACACACTAGAAAGTTTGGGGATAAATGGAGTTTCTTTAAAATAATAAATAGTATCTATCTAAAACCATCAACAAATATTATATTTAATGGGAATAAATTCAGAACATTTCTAGTAAATTCAGGGGTGAAACAAGGATGCCCATTATCATCATTACTATTCAATATAGTATTAGAAAGAAGAAAAAAAATCAAAGGAATCAGAATTGGCAATGAGGTAGCAAAACTTTCACTCTTTGCAGAGGATGTGATGATATACTTAGAGAACCCAAGAAAATCATCTTAAAAACTCCTTGAAACAATTAACAAATTCAGCAAAGTAGTAGGATATAAAACAAAACCATTTAAATCATCAGCATTTCTATATATGAACAACAAAGTCCAAGACAGAGAGATAGAAAGAGAAATTCTATTTAAAATAACTGCAGACAACATTAAATACTTGGAAATCTACCTCCCAAGACAAACCCAGAAACTGTATGAACACCATTATAAAGCTCCCCTCACCCAAATCAAGGCAGTCTGAAATAATTGGAAAAATTTCAAGTGCTCATGGTTAGGTCAAATTAACATAATAAAAATAAAAATTCTACTCAAATTAAGTTACTTATTAAGGGTCAAACCTGTCAAACTACCAAATGACTACTTTACCGAGCTAGAAAAAAATAGTAAGAAAATTCATCTGGAGCAACAAAAGGGTAAGAATAGCCAGGGAACTGATGAAAAAAAAAATGTAAAAGAAGGAAGCCTAGCTCTAACAGATCTCAAACTGTACTATAAAAGAGCAGTCATCAAAAATTGCCCAATACTGGTTAAGAACTAGAGTAATGGAGGGGACTTCCAGGTCCCAGTCAAGAAGGGCAAGTGAAGCTAACAAGTTCCCAGAGCCTTTTCCTACCAAAGATACATAAAGCCTCTACTCTGACAACACATTACAGATATTACCAAGAAAAAAGAGAAGATTCAAAGAAGTTTTCAATTGCAGACATCATGGAGGATCTTCAGTGAATGTCTGCCTTTTTGGGGAAAAGGGGGAAGAAAAGTCCAGGAGACCGAGAGTGAGGAAAGCCAGTAAGAGACTTTTAGCTGCAGTTCAATCCAAGTCCCAACAGCTTAATAATAACAGATGTCCCAGCAACTGGAAAGCAAGCCAGCAGGGAGGATCTCATCCCCAAACAAAGTCTGAACCAGAAACACCAGGACTGGGTTGGGAACAATCTTCTGTTAACTCAGAACCTTAACATAAAGGAGGGAGGAAAAACAACAACCCTCTGAAAGGCAAGGCCTGGACTGCATAGGCAACTTCTTAGCCAACAATAAGCCAGGAATCAGACCCCAGCCACAGCAAAATAAAAGCTTAGATATATATATACTCCATATATACCAGGAACATAATTACAACAACAAAGGAACAAAAATTCTAAAACCTCCCTCACTACTGAAAAATACTTCACAGATAAAGATGACAGCAATGACATGTCTGAAGAAGAAAGTTGTGAAACATTACTCAAATGAGAAGTATCAAAACAGTCTATAAATTGGACCCAAATAGAAAAGCTCCTCAAAGTGCTTATAAAGAATTTAAAAACCAAAGAAGAGAGGAAGAAGAAAAATGGAAAAAAAATAAATCATGCTGGAAAATTTTGTAAAATTGACTAAAGAGTTCAAAATCTTTATAAGGGAAGCACAGAAAGTAATTGAAGAAAGTAAAATCCTAAAAACTAGAATTGAATAGTTAGAAACCAATGAATCTACAAGACTAAAAGATTCCATCAAACAAAAAAAAAGCAGAATAATTAAAGAAAATGTTAAAGTACCTTCTAGAGAAAACTAATGACCTGCAAAACATAAGAGACAATCTACGAATCATTTGATGTTTAGAAAGGCTGGTTCAACAGAAGAACCCAGAAAACATCATGCAGGAAATTATAAGGGAAAACTGGCCCGATCTACTAGAATAAGAAAACAATATAGCAATTGAAAGAATGGAGAATCTGCTCACTGAGGAAAGAAGATACATTCCCATTTAGGTTTAAAAATCTAACTTAAGCTACAGGGAAGGGGGGAGGACTGGAAAAGGTAGAAAATGAGGGAAGAAGAGATTGATGAAAGGGAAGGGAAGGAATAAGTGAAAATAAACTGAAATGTAAATTTTTTTAGCTTTTTTTTTGCAAGGAAATGGGGTTAAGTGGCTTTCCCAAGAGCACACAGCTAGGTAACTATTAAATGTCTGAGGCCAGATTTGAACTCAGGTACTCCTCACTCCAGGGCCATTTCTCTATACACTGTACCACCTAGCTTTCCCCCAAAATGTAAATTTTTTAAAAATAAATTAAAGAGGAAAGGTAGTAAAATTTTAGTGAGGAGGAATAAGAGAAAAGGAAAGACATAAATATTAATGGAGAAAGGTAGCATAGAGGGAAATACAGAATTAATTATTGTAACAGCAGATGTGAATGGGATGAACTGTTCCATAAAACATAAATGGACAGTATAATGGATTTAAAACCAGAATCCTACAATATGTTGTTTACAAGAAACACATTTGAAGCAGAAAGATATACAAAGGGTAAAGGTAAAAGGTTGGAGCAAAATATATTACGCCTCAGTTGAAGTAAAAAAATAAAGTCTGTGATAGAGATTCTAATCTCAGACAAACTAAAAATAAAAATCAATCTCATTGAAAGGGATAAGGAAGGAAACTACATCTTCTTAAAAGGCACCATTGGAAATGAAGATATATCAATACTAAACATGTATGCACTAGTGGCATAGCATCCAGATTCCTAAAGGAAAAGTTGAGTGAATTACAAGGAGACATAGGCAGCAAAAATTTAATAATGGGAGACTTCAACCTCCCTTCCTCAGAACTAGATTAATCTACAAACAAAATAAACAAGAAGGAAGTTAAGAAAGTGATTGAAATATTAGAAAATATAGATATGATAGACTTCTGGAGAAAGCTTAATGGGGAATGAAAAGAATATGCCTTTTTCTCAATATTACATGGCACCTTATCCAAAATTGATCATGTACTAGGGCAGAACAAGCTTAAAATCAAATGTAGAAAGGCAGAAATAATAGATACGCACTTCTCAGATCATGATGTTATAAAAATTACATGCAATCAAGGGTCAGGGAAAGATAAGCCATGAACTAACAGGTGGATTAAACAGCAAATAACAAAAAATAATCAATAATTAGATATAAGAAAATGATAATAATGAGCCATCATACCAAAATTTATGGGATTCAGCCAAGGCAGTTGTGAGAGCAAACTTTTTATTTCTAACTGCCTAGATGAATAAAATATAGAAAGAGGAGATCAATGAACTGGGTATGCAATTAAAAGAACTAGAGAAAGAACAAATTAACCAGCTCAATTATATACTAAACCAGAAACTCTGAAAATCAAGAGAGAGATTAATAAAAATAGAAAGCAAAAAAAATTGATCACATAATTAAATTTGAGTTAATTTTACAAAAAAGTCAATAAAATAGATTAAAACCCTAGTTAATCTGATTCCAAAAAAGAGAAAAATAACCAACTAACCAATATCAAAAATGAAAAGGGTAGATTAACCACCAATGAGCAGGAAATTAAAGAGTAATTCAGAGCTACTTTGCCAGACTGTAGGCCAATAAATTGGACAACTTGAGTGAAATGGATGAATATTTACAAAAATAAAAAATACCCAGATGAACAGAAGAGGAAATAAAATAATTAAATAATCTCATTTCAGAAAAAGAAATTGAAGAAGCCATCAGTAAACTCCCTAAGAAAAAGTCTCCAGGTCCAGATGGGTATTTACAAAAATTTAAGGAACAAATAATTATTATTCTACATAAACTATTCTTAAAAATAGGAGGAGAAGAAGTTCTACCAAGCTCCTTTTATGACACCAACAAGGTGCTGATGCCTAAATCAGGATGAACCAAAACAGAGAAAGAAAATTATAGACCAATCCCCATAATGAATATTTAGGAAAAATCTTAAATAAAATTTTAGCAATGAGACTACAGAAAGTTATTATCAGGATAATACACCATGATCATGTTGGATTTATACCAGCAGGCAGGATTGGTTCAACATTAAGAAAACATTTGACATAATTAAACATATCAACAGTAAAACCAACAGAAACAATATTATTATCTCAATAGATGCCAAAAAAAGTCTGATAAAATACAACTGGAAAGTACAGGAATAAATGTAGTTTTCCTTAATAAATAGTATCTATCTAAAAACATCAACAAATATTATAATTAATCAGAATAAATTCAGAGCATTCCCAATAAATTCAGGGGTGAAATAAGGATGTCCGCTATCATGATTACTATTCAATATAGTATTAGAACTGCTAACAGTAGCAATAAGAGAAGAAAAAAGAAATAGGCAATGAACAAGCAAAACTTTCACTCTTTATAGATGATATGATGGTGTATCTAGAGAATCTGAGAAAATCATCTAAAAATCTCTGTGAAACAATTAACAAATTCAGTAAAGTCGCAGGATATTAAAAAAACCCACATAAATCATCATTATTTCTATATATGAACAATACAGCCCAAAAAAGAAGAGATAGAGAAATTCTATTTAAAAAAAACTGTAGACAATATAATGTACTTGGGAATCTACCACCCAAGAGAAACCCAGAAACTGTATGAACACAATTATAAAGCTCTCCTCACTCAAATAAAGTCAGTTCTAAATAACTGGAAAAATGTCAAATGCTCATGGCTAGGTTGAGGTACTATAATAAAAATAGCAATTCTACCCAAATTAAATTACTTATTCAGTGCCATACCAAACTACCAAATAACTACTTTACTGAGCTAGAAAAAATAGTAACAAAATTCATCTTGGAGTAACAAAAGGGTAAGGATAGCAGGGGTACTTATGAAAAAAAATGCAAAGAAAAATGGCCTAGGTTTACCAGATCTAAAATTATACTATAAAATGACAGTCTTTAAAAACTGGTTAAGAAATATAGTAATGGATCAGTGAATTAGGATAGATTCCAAAGAAAACATAGTAGACAGCTACAGCAATCTACTATTTGACAAACCAAAAGACCTCAGCCTCTGGGAAAAGAACTCATTTTTTGACAAAAAATAGTTGGTAAAACTGGAAAATAGTATGGAAAAAACTAGGCATAGATCCATATCTCATAACCTATGCCAAAATAAGGTCAAAATTTTATTAGTGCAAAAAGTGTTTAATATACTCAAAATTATTCATTTTGCAGTTTATAATGTGCTATAATTTTTGTTTGATCATAAATTTATCCCTTTTCCATAGAACAGATAGATAAGAATATTATTTGGTCTATTAATTTATCTATGGTATCACTCTTTATGTCTAAATCCTGTATCCATTTTGATTTTATTTTGGTATAAGTTTGACTATATTAAAGTAAAAAGTTTTTACACTAATAAAATCAACACTGCCAAAATTAGAAGAAAAGCAGAAAGCTGGGAACCATTCTTCACATCCAGGAGTTCTGATAAAAGTCTCATTTCTAAAATACCTAGAGTATTGCATCAAATTTATGAGGTCACAAGTCATTCCCCAATTAATAAATTGTCGAAGGATTTGAACAGACAGTTTCAAATGTAGAAATTTAAGCTATATATAAGCATATGAAAAATGATCCAAATCACCATTGATTACAGAAATGCAAATTAAAACAACAATGAGTTATCATCTCACACTTATCAAATAAGCTTAGATGAGAAAAAGGGAAGATGATCAATGTTGTAGAGTTTGTGAAAGTATTGGGATATTGATGCATTACTGGTGGAATTGTGAATGGATCCAACTTTTCTGGGGAGCCATATGGAACTATGCCCAAAGAGCAATAAAACTATTCATGGTCTTTAACTCAGCAATTCCGATTCTAGGACTACATCTAGAAGAAATCAGAAAAAATGGAAAAAGTTCTACATGTTCTAAAATATTCATAGCAACCCTTTTTGTAGTGGCAAAGAATTTGAAATGGAAGGGATGCCCATCAATTAGGGAGTGGCTAAACAAGTTATGGTACATGAATACTATGGAAGATTATTGTTCTATAAGAAATAATAAATGGTCAGACTCTAGAGAAGCATGGAATGACTTTCAGTTTCTGATGCTGAGAGAAGAGAGTAGAATCAAGAGAACAATTTACACATCAGCATTTTGATATGAACAACCTTGATGGAAGCAACCTCTCTTGCCAGTCCAGAGAGCTAGGACAATGGTATTTATGAGATTATGGACTATAATTGTCCCCAACCAGGGGAAGAAAAACAAAACAGAACAAAATACACAGAAAAAATCCTACAGAATCTAATGAACACTTCATAAAAATTATCTCTTTTGTATCTCTTTCCCTTATCCCTAATTCCTCATGCCAAAAGCTACCAATTTGTAAATGACCTAGGGTGGGGAGAAGCTTTGCAAATTGAAAATATACATGTACAAATGGATGAAAATAAATTTTTAAAGAAAGAAAAAAATATAGAAATGGATCAGTGTATTATGATAGTTTCAAAAGAAACTGCATTAAATGACTACAGCAATCTCCTATTTGACAAACCCAAAGACATCAGTCTCTGGGATAAGAACTCACTATTTGATAAAAAATTGTTGGGAAAATTGAAAATAGTATGAAAAAAACTAGGCATAGATCCACATTCCACACACACTATACAAAAATAAGGTCAAAATAGGTACAGGATTTAGACATAAAGAGCAATGTCATTGATAAATTAATAGGTCAAAAAATACTCTATAATTTGGATCTATGGAAAGGGGGTAAATTTATGACCAAACAAGAATTAGAGCACAATATATATACTTGAAAATGAATGATTTTGACTATATTAAATTAAATGATTTTGCACTAGTAAAATCAATGATGACAAAATGCAAAGAAAAGCAGAAAGCTTGGAACAATCTTCACAACCTGGAGTAATAATAAAGGTCTCATTTCTTTTTTTTGTTTGTTTTTTCTGTTTTTAGGTTTTTTTCAAGACAATGAGGTTAAGTGGCTTGCCCAAGGCCACATAGCTAGGTAATTATTAAGTGTCTGAGGACAGTCTTGAACTCAGGTACTCCTGACTCCAGGGCCGGTGCTCTATTCACTGTGCCACCTAGCCCCACCCAAGGTCTCATTTCTAAAATATATATAGAAAATTGTATCAAATGTGTAAGGTCACAAGTCACTCTCCAATTGATAAATGGTCAAAGGATGTTAAGAGACAATTTTCAAATGAAGAAATTAAAGCTAAATATAAGCATATGAAAAAAGTTCCAAATCATTACAAACAACAATGAGGTATCACCCCACACCTATCAGATTGGCCAAGATGAGAAAAAAGGAAAATGATCAGTTCTGGAGAGGGTTGGGAGGATTGGTACATAGATGCATTGCTGGTAGAGATGTGGAGATATCCAACCTTTCTGGAGAGCAATATGGAACTATATTCAAATAGCAATAGTTCTTACCCATTGACCCAATAATTCCAATTCTAGGTCTTTATTCTTAGAATTACAAAAGAAGGAATAAGTCCTTCACCTTCCAAAATATTCATAGCAGCTCTTTTTATAGTGGCAAAGAATTGGAAATTGAGGGGATGCCCATCAATTGGAGAATGGCTAAACAAGTTATGGTACTTGAATACTATGGAATACTATTGTTCTATAAGAAACCACAAATGGTTGCATTCTGGGGCAGCTAGGTGGCACAGTGTATGGAGCACCCACCCTGGAGTCAGGATACCTGAGTTCAAATTGCGCCCCAAACACTTAATAATTGCCTTGTTGTGTGTGTGACCTTAGGCAAGTCACTTAACCCTATTGACTTATATATATATATATATATATATAAAATAATTTTTAAAATGTTTTGCATCTAGAGAGGATAGAATGATGTATGGGATCTGATGCTGAGGAAAGTGAGTAGAACCAGGAACACAACACACATAGATCAACAACCCTGATGGAAGCAGCTGCTCACAGCAGTCCAGAGAACTAGGCACTTGTATTAGATGCTATGGACTATATTATCTCCATCCAGAGGAAGAAAAACATAGTAAAATAAAGTATACACACGCACACACACACACACACACAAACACACACACACTCACACACACACACAAACACAAACACACAAATTCTTTGAAATCTGATGAACACTTTTTAAAATTATCTCTTATGTATTTCTTTCTCTTAACCCTAATTACTCATACTGAAATTTGCTAATTTGAAAACATGTTTACCAAAATATGTATGTATAATTCTAATCTGCCTGTTCACCATTGCACTGCGGGAGGTGGGGTGTAAAGGGAGGGTGCAAGAAAATTCTTGCCAAAATGGTAAGTAGAAAGTACATATATAATACAATGTATAGAGTTGGAAGCAAATAAAATATTTATATAATAAAAGAACCAAATCTAACAGAAATTATATGATTATCCCAATAGATGTTGAAAAAACCTTTTGACAAAATACAGTACCCATTCCTACTAAAAACATTAAAGAAGTATGAATATATGAATTGTTTTTTTAAAATGACAAGCAGTATCTTCTGTAACCATCAACAAGCATTATTTGCAATGGATATAAGGTAGAAGAATTCCAAATAAGATCAGGGGTGATGGCAGCTAAGTGGCACAGTAGATAGAGCACCGGCGCTGGAGTCAGGAGTACCTGGGTTCAAACCCGGCATCAGACACTTAATAATGACCTGGCTGTGTGGACTTGGGCAAGCCACTTAACCCCATTTGCTTTGCAAAAAGAAATAAAAATCTAAAAAATAAAAATTAAAAAAAAAGATCAGGGGTGAAACAAGGATCCTTGTTATCAGCACTACCATTCACTATTGTATTAGAAATATTTGCTTCAGCAATATGAGAATTAAGTCATTGAAGTAATTAGAATGGGAATGAAAGAAACAAAGTTATCACTCTTTGCAGGTGACATGATCGCATACTTAGAGAACCCTAAAAGATCATCTAAAAAACTCCTGGAAATAATTAGTAACTAGCAAAGTTGCTAAACCCACAGAAATCCTCAGCATTTCTATATGTTACCAACAAAATATAGCTGAAAGAGTTAGAGAAATCTATTTTAAAATACCAATCTGTCAAGACAGACACAGAAACTCTATGAAAACTACTATAAAATGTTTTTCATATAAAACCAGATCTAAATAATTGGGTAAGTATCAACTCCTCTTGGAAAGGCCAAAATAAAATAATAAAAATTAGACTTCTACCTAAATTAAATTACTTAATTTATTTAATGCCATACCAATTCTACTTTCAAAAAATTTCTTTAGTGAGCTGGACAAAATTGTAAATAAATTCATATTGAGAAAAAAAAGGCAAGAATACCAAAGATTTAGTGAAAAAATACAAAAGAAGGGAATTTAGCCTTACCAGATATAAAATCATAGTATATAACATCATTAAAACTCTCTGGTATTGGCTACAAAATAGAGTGGTGGATCAATGGAATGGATGAGTATAATAGATTAGATGCAAAACAGATAGGAGGAAATTATTATAGTAATCTTCTTAAGGAGTACAGATTGTAAGAAAAGAACTCACTCTTCTATAAAAGCTACTGTATAAAACTAGAAGATCATGTGGCAGAAACTAGGATTAGACCAACATCTCACAGCCTATACCAAGATAAAATCAAAATGTGTTCAGGATCTAGACATAAATGACAATATTATAACAAAATTTGGAGAACAAGAAATAGTTTACCTGTCAGATCTATGGAGAGGAAGAATTTTATAATCAAGAAAATGTTAGTGAACAGTATAAAAAACAAATAATGTAATTTTTATACATTAAATTAAAAAAAACTTTTGAATAAACAAAACCACTCTCACCAAGATAAAAAGAAATGTAGTAAATAGTGAAATAATTTTTTATAATGAGTGTTTCTGGCAAAGGACTCATTTCTAAAATATAAAGATAACTGAATGAAATTTATAAAAAAAATCAAACCATTGTCAAATTCACAAATGATCAAAAGATATGCAAAGGCAATTTTCAGATGAATAAATCAAAGTTATTTGTAGTCATTTGAACATTTTCTCTAAATCATTGCTGATTAAAGAAATTCAAATTAGAGCATCTCTGAGGTACCACCTCATAACTCTCAGATTGGTCAATATGACCAGAAAGAATATTGATCAATGTTGAAAGGGATGTGGGAAATCTAGGACACAGATGCATTGTTGGTGGAACTGTGAACTGATCCAGCCATTCTGGATAGCAATTTGGAATTATGCCCAAAGAGCAATGAAAATATGCATACCTTTTGATCCTGCAATAACACTACTGGGTCTGTATACTGAAGAGATGATGAAAAAGGGTAAAAACCCCACATGAAGAAAAATATTTGTAGGAGTTCTGTTTGTTGTGGCAAAGAACTGGAAATCAAGGGGATGCTGAGTAAGATGAGCAGACCTAGAAGGGTATTGGATACCGTAATAATATGGCGTGATTATCAACCTTAAAAGAATTGTTCACTCCATTTTGCAATAATCAGGGACCATTTTAGGGGATCTGTGATGGATCATATCATCTATATCCAGAGAAAAAAAAGTGGAATTTTAATGAAGAACAAAGATTATTGCCTTCATTTAAAAGAAAAGTATTCTTATGTTTTACATAATTTATCTATCGCATATTTTTTTCTTTCTTAAAGATATGTTTTTTCTCTCAATGCATTCAATTTTGATTTTTGTATATGGAAACAAATGTAAAAACTATCAGATTGTCTTTTATTGGGGGGGATTTTAAAATTCAAAACCTTGCCAAAATGATTGGCAGAAAGTATTTTTGTATAGAATTGGAAAACAAATAAAATATTTATGTTATAAAGATGGAACATTAAATTCAGTTCTTTGAAGTTAGTAACAATCCAAAGTGCTGAAGGCTAATTATGGGGTATATAGGGTATATATATATATATATATATATATATATATATATATATGTGTGTGTGTGTGTGTGTGTGTGTGTGTGTGTGTGTGTATATATATATATGGTATATCTCAACTACTCAGAGCTGATAGAGTCACATTAATTATAGGAATATAGGAATATGATCTCTCAACAGTATTCTTAACAGACTTCCATCAATCATTTCAAGTTGAAATCAATCTATTCCTATGAAGTTCCAAATGAACATGAGATTTTGACAACCATAGGCTACTTTCATGTGACAAGACATCTTGTATGGATTATATTCTGGCTGATATTTACAAAGTAGGGGGTTCCATTGTTCCTACAAAAACTTACTTAAATTTTCCAAGTTGTATGGCACAAAGAAGTTGTCCCCAAGGAATTTAAAGATGTCTCCATTGTCCATCTATGTTAAGGTAAAGGGAATAAATAGATTGTTCTGTGATCACAAGGATATTTTAATTATTGCTGTTAAGATCCTTGCCAGAATTCTTCTTAATAGACCAATCTTTTACCTGGAGGATGGTCACCTTCCTGAGCCAGTGTCACTTCAGAAAGGGTTGAGGAACAATTGATATGCTGTTTGCTGCCAACAATACCAGGAAAAATGCCAGGAACAGAATAGAGGTCTGTATACAAGATCTGTTCAAGATATTTGATACCATCATTGATGAGGGCTTATTGAAAGTTATATCAAAACTTGTTTCCCAGTGAAGTTCATCTGTATTGTTTGTCAGTTTCTTGGCTTCTGAATAGTGGATGATGCTCTGATGATTTCTCTGTCACCAATGGAGTGCAACAAGACTGAATGCTTGCTCCCATGCTTTTTATCATAATGTTTTCAGCCATGTTATCAATTGCCTTCACTAAGGATGAACATAGCAACAAAGTCAGCTATCTCACTATGGTATTTTCTTCAATTTGAAAAGGCCAAAAACCAAAACCAAAGTGAAAGGAATGCTGGTCCATGATTTTCTGTTTGCAAATGATTGTGCACTCAGTGAAACCTCTGAAGCTGAGGTGCAAAAAAAGTATGGAAGAATTCTCTCCTACTACAATTAACACCAATAAAACACTCATATACCATCAGCCAGCACCATACCTTCCAGAAGTGGAGAGAAGGGGTAATAAATTGAGCACCAAACTGCACATCTACAGAGCCATTGTTCTGATCTCATTACTGTATACCTGTGAAACCTGGACAGTCTACCAGTCCCAAGCCAGGAAACTGAATAACTTTTATTTAAATTTTCTTAGGAAGATTTTGAAGATCATCTGGCAGGAGAAGATAAAAGACAATCAGATCCTTTCTAGAGTTAAACTACCAAACATTCAAACATTACTACAGAGAATGACAATATCATGATCTATCCACATTGTTGGAATGCCAAATATATGCTTGTCAAAAATGACTATTTTATGGAAAATTCACAACAAGGCAAGTGCTCACAAGGGAATCAGAAGAGGTGTTAAAGAGACACCCCCTCCTCCCACCAAGGTGTTTCTTTTTCTAAAATTTTATTTAAGGTAGGTAATGGGGTTAAGTGACCAGCCCAAGTCACGTAGCTAGGCAATTATTAAGTGCCTGAGCTTAGATTTGAAATCAGGTCCTCCTGATTCCAGTGTCAGTGCTCCATCCCCTGTGCCATCTAGCTGCCCCTAATAGTTGGAAGATCATTGTATCTTTTTTTTAAATTTATTTTTTTTTTTGTTTTTCAAGGCAATGGGATTAAGTGACTCAAGGTGTTTCTTAAGAACTTTTGAATTGATTGTGCAGCATGGGAGACACTTGTACAGGACTACCCTTTAAAGAGTGTTCTCAATAAAGAGTTTGGCATGCTCTAAGAGCATGGCAAAATTGAAGCAGTTCAGAGGAAATATGAGATATGAAAATTTAGAGTAATCACTCCAGGGTTTCACATGGATTTTTTGGTACTGTAGTAGAACATTCTGAGTTTGCATTACTCCGGTCAACCACTATTGGGTACACTGTACAGTGATGCCATTTTGATCTTGTTCAATAACAAAAGACAAGAACAGTATTTTTATAATGGTACATGTTTAAAGAAAGTATTTGTAATCTGGAGAGATCAGGGACTTCTCAGGTGGAAATTGCTGTTCCAAAGCTTATTTTTTTTTCTGATTTTAGTCAATATATCTCAGGAAATTGGATGAACACAGGGGTTAATTGATTCACCCATAGTTACAGGATTTGATATCAAATGTTTCTAACTCTATATTTTATTTCTTATTCAGTATTTCTCCAGGCTATAGCTACTGCTATCAGCAACATCAAAAGCAACAGTGGAAGCTATTGTTTTAACAATTTTTTCTGTCTCACTAGGGCTGTGTGTGTGTGTGTGTGTGTGTGTGTGTCTGTGTGTGCACATGTACACTGAATACACATGTGCATTAGGGTTCAGAGACTAAGGACATATGGATGTCTACTCAAAATGTCAAAGTGACCTTGAATATTATAGATATGTAGCTATTCTTTATTCAAAGCCCAATTATTTTGGATGGGGCATTGACAAACTAACTGACTTGTCCTTGATGATAGAGGTACTAAGTGCTAGAATCTAGATTTATGTTCAAGTTTTCTGATTTCAAGTATTCTTTCTGCTATGCCACATTTAACTCTCAAGAAACCACAGTAAAATATGTAACTTTGGTCAATATATATGAAAGGTCAAACTTACTACACACACACACACACACACACACACACGGGGTGGGGGGGGGAAAGAGAGAGAGAGAGAGAGAGAGAGAGAGAGAGAGAGAGAGAGAGAGAGAGAGAGAGAGAGAAGTAATTAGCAAAAGAAAAGATCCAATAAGTGATGTTTGGAATTTGTTATTTACTTGACATTCTATTTTGATTATTTGTCACCTCCTTTTATCTTGTATTTCCTATTCCCCTAGATATATATTCTTTGTAAAAGGTCTTTTTCTTCCCTTTGCTAGCTTTTGTTTGACACTATCTCATTTTGCTTCTTTGCTGTCCTTATGTTTTCTTTGTGTGATTTAACTGGCAAAATACAATCTCCATCCACCCTCCCAGTTCTTTTATTTATCTCTATCTGCTTTGAGATATCAGTTAGGACACTCAGATCCTTCTTTAAATGAAATTTCAATGGTTCACAAGATGACATTTTGCCCTTTCTTTTATTATAGTTTAATTATGTTGCCTACAGGAGTCTTAATTACAGTGTCTCAGAACATTAACCTTACCCTAACATGCATGACCAAAATATTTTTTTTCCAAATAGACACAACTGACTACAACTCTAAATAAATTATAATTTTAGTCATTTTACAGTCCGTGGTACTCCTTTATTCCACAGAATAAGCACTGATGAAAAACATCAACAAATATGCATAACCAAATTTCTGTTTCTTCAAGTCCCTATAAAAATGTGGGATTCCACACTTTCCATAGTGAGTTTTTTTTAACTTTCCTTAATTCCACACATAAATCATCTGGAATTAATTTCATTGCATTCAAAAGTTTTATTAGATAGAATTTTTTTAAACAAATAACTATTATTATGCTGACATTAAGTTTTGTACAATGCTATAATCTGACCACATATCAATTTTCCTTATCAAATTTTAATAAATGAAGTTTTCCAAAATCCTGTTGAGTTGAAGTATACATTGCCATGTACTATACTGTTTCTTCTTTAAAAGTCAATAAACATGGAGAAGGAAGGCATAGTTAAGTCATTTCTGTCAAACCTCCCTCTAAATTTCTCCCAAACGTGACTAGGAAAAACATTAACCACAATTATGATCAGGAAAACCAAGAAAAAGTCAAAGTGAGAGAGTTATTTTTTTTCAGCATAGAGAAGTTTAGGAAGTAGACAAAATGACTCAAATATGTAATGGACATTGCTAACCTGACTGTTCACCACTAAAGGGAGGGTGTGGGAAGGGAAGGTAGAAGGAAATTTTGTGAAATGTACATGAACATATGTATGTAAATAAATAAATAAATTTTAAAAATTAAAATTAACAAGCAAATATTAAAGTCTGAAATAACTAATAAGCTAATTTTATTTAATAATATAAAAGCAAAGCAAAATAGAAAAGAAAAGAAGAAATTCATAACCAATAAATACAAAAGTAGAGCAATTACTAGAATCTATTTTGTCCAAATTTTGAAGCGAAACTTAAAATATAAGTGATATGCACAATTCACAAAAAATAGAATTTGTTCATATTAACAGATAAAATAAAATATTTAAATATCTATATTAGAAAAAAATAAAGTCATATATTAGTTTCTTATGAAAAATATGGACAAAGTTATTGTGATTGTCAGTGAGATAGTCTATTTGACAAAACTTCTGAATGTGTTTTCTCTATATTTTCCCCACAAATACTGTTTTAATAATTTTATTTATTTAAGGCAATGGGGCTGAGTGACTTGCCCAAGCTCACACAGCTAGAAAATTATTAAGTGTCTGAGTTTAAATTTGAACTCAGGTCCTCCTGACTCAAAGACCAGTGCTCTATCCATTGTGCAACCTAGCTACCCTTCCCCACAAATTCTTCCAACTGTTCTGTGAACCTTCTAATAATCTATTTTATTTTTACGTAGAAAGTTAGGGAATTTTATTGAATAATATTCTTAGATAAGGTTAGAATAAATGAATTATAGATACTGTTACATTCTTCATAATTCTCAATTTTACTTCCTGTGATTATACTTTGGAAAAAAATTCTAGAAGAATGGAACTTCAACCAACTCCTCTACCCCTTAGGATCTTGTACTAAATACAAAGTAAACTTCACCTAATTGGCAAATTAGGCTAAAAAATTGTATTGTCATTAAATTATATGTTTCTAAATTCTAAATCTAATTCTAACTAATTCTAATTCTAGAAATATTCACATAATGTAAAAACAGGAAACATTATCTTAGACTGGCAGCAGGTTACCCAGCTACAAGAGAGTCCTAAGTTCTATACTTAATAGAGGAGACAGAACCTTCCTATAGTCATTTTGTTAATATACTGAAAATATTAAAAAAAAAAAAACTATTGCACCCCATTTGACTGTTATTTTCTCAGGGGAATATTTAGGTTATCATAGTGATTAGAGTGTTGTCCCCAGAGTCTAGAAAACCTTTGTTAAGCTCTTGTTTTAGACACTTCCAAATAGTGTGACCCAAAATAAGAAACATAATCTCATGTTACCATAGCTTTCTCAATAAAATTAAGATAATAATAGCACTTAAATTTCAGTATTGTTTTTAGGGTCAAATAAGATAACATTTGCTAAGCATTTAGAATGCTGCCTGGAATATGCTAGGATCTTAATAAATGGTTGTTTCCTTCCCCATTCCCCCATTCCCCCTTTAAACCTTGCCAGCGAACATTATTTTCTAGAAATAATAATGATAGTCATAACAACTATGACACCATCAACAAAACAACTAAAATTCATAGAATGCTTTAAAGTTTGAAAAATGCTTTATAAACAGTTCATTTGATCCTCACTACAACACTTGGATATAATTTCGATGATTAGCCTTCCTTTTCAGATGAGGAAATCAAATTTAATTAGATCATGTAAGTAACTGTCTGAGGCAGGATTAAAACTCAGTCATTGTGGGGTGACTAGGTTGCACAGTGGATAGAGCACCGACCCTTGTGTCAGGCATACCTGAGTTCAAATCTGGCCTCAGACATTTAATAATTACCTAGCTATGTGCCCTTGAGCAAGCCACTTAATCCTATTACCTTGCAAAAAAAACCCCAAAAAACAAAAACAAACAAAAAAAAATAACTCACTCATTGTTATTCTGACTTTAGCATGCAAGCATTTTGCTACATAACTGAGAAACAAAAATTGAGAACACATAGTTTTACCTGACAAAATTTCACTTCTTAGAATATAATAGTCAACATACCAGTAACCTTCTAAAGGATCAACTAAGAAGAACTAGACAATTGTCTTTGGTTATTTTATAGAAATATATTGCCATATAGGGGTGACCAGGTGGCACAGTAGATAAGAGCACTGGCCCTGGAGTCAGGAGTACCTGAGTTCTAATAGGCCCTCAGACACTTTCTACTCACCTAGCCGTGTGGCCTTAGGCAAGCCACTTAACCCCATTGCCTTTGTGAACATATAACTGTTATAGAAAAGGAGAAATAATTTCTTTTCTGGTAGCTGAGTAGTGAACAGAAATTAAGGCCCTTAGAATAATTAGTAGGATATAAGAAATGAGCAGTGAAGTTGGAAGACAGTATTTAGTAAATTGTGTAAAATCAATAATAAGGAGTTTTGAACAAGGTTTAGAGAAACATTCACAAAAATTGGCATGAACTAAACAAGATTGTTACATCTGTTAACCTTGGTAAACCAGTTTCATTTTGGAGACCTCAGTTTCCTATTTATAAAATGAAAGAGTATGGATAGGATTATCTCTTAGGTCCCTCCACCTATATATTCTATAATACTACAGGAGAAACATTTAGATTTGTATATATCCTCACAAGTTTGACATAAGATTCAAGTAAGAAAATGTGAATGAAAACACCATGTAATATTATAAAGTGTAATAAAATCTATTATGTTTAGGAATGGGCAGAAGTTAAATTAGGGATGGTTATAAATTGGTGAAAAGACTTCAAAAGAAATTAGAAAGGCAATGAATGAAGTCAGGTATTTCTACATAGCAATGCCAACTCAAACAGAAGAAAATAGCAATTAAACAGAAACTGTTCAGCCTGAGCAAACAGAGGAATATATGTCATAGTTTAAATAGAATGTTCATTAACTAACATCCAACTAAGTCTTCGAAAACCTCTTCAAGTCAAATAGTTTTACCTGTTATTTTAATTGTTGCTAGTTAAGAAACCATAAGATAAATTATATGTTGTCCTCTCATGATTTAAACTTGGTATGATATTTGCCACAAACAAAAGAAATATTTCTCTGTTGGGTTTCTTTCTGCTTCATTTACTCCCTGCAGTTTAGTGCAGATTAATGTGTTCAGAGACTGATTGCAGTAATTACTCTGTCCTGCTGCTCTACTATATTATGCAAACAAATGCACATAATGGAACAACTGAGAGTATGGACCAATCTGATGCTACTTAAACTGTCTAGATTTTCAATTTATAACATTCTACAGGGAAGATGGATCTATGAAATTCTCTGAAGAGAGCTTTCTGAATAACTCCTTTTCTCTGCATTACTTTTAGTAATATTAATTCCTTTAAGTGGTGGTAGTTTAAAGGTAGTGGTGGTGGTGGTGGTGATGTTGGTAGGGCATGCATGTGAATGTTTGTATTTATGTATGTATACATGTGTGTGAGTGTTTTATTAGATCATGTATTTTGATAGAAATGCTTACCTGCATCTGCAATTAATAAGCCAGCACCTCTCCTTCCCCATCTACCTCTCTCAGTGTAGCTGTATTTAGCAAATTTATCTGGTGGTTATAAAATAAGACGTTCCTAAACCAAGCTTGGGGATAGCTTTTAAAATTTATTAACCTGTAAACATTTTCATCATTGCTCTCCACATTTTACTGTGTCACGATGATGATGTATCAGACATCTGGAGAGTGTGAGTGAGCAACAATTCATAGGATGCAGTGAAGGGATCTCAAACTCACCCACAAAGTGGATGTTATAAGTAATAAGCAATATTTCTGAATTCTTAAACTAGTTACATACCATTTTAATGAACTGATTGTATAAGATCCTGAACAACACCAGCCCTGGAGTCAGGAGTACCTGAATTCAAATCCAGACTCAGATGCCTGATAATTACCTAGCTGTGTGGCCTTGGGCAACCCACTTAACCCCACTGCCTTGCAGAAAAAATGATCTGAAATAACAGGAAACTATAAGACACTGGAATAATTACTCCACTTAGAGGGGAAAAGAATCAAAAAAATGTTTATTAGAAATGATGTAAGGATGAGGTAACTGAACATGGTATCAATGAATCATAAAAAGTATGAGCAATTATGGAGAGAATAGTGACCAAATTAAATTTAAAATTAAAGAAACTAATCCCAGAGGTATCAAATAAATAAGGTCCTTTGATATGCTAGTTCATATCAATTAGTGATATGAGTAATGATGTTAAGAAAAAAAAAACTTTGGTGTGAGAATTAGCTCAAGTTATAATTCTGCTACCCACTCTAAAGGTGTTGGCAGCAAATTATTTAAATTCTCTGATCCCTAGTTAAGTCATCCTTAATATGTAAGTTTCTAGGGGAATCTAAATTTTTAAAAGATTCTCTACATTCCAGGGGCTAGCATACAATAAGGGATAAATTGTGAACATTGAAACAATAATTTTCAGTTTCATCAGAGCAAATATATTTGCAGTTCATCACCTAATATTCTTTAGTACTTAAGAGGAATGGGATAGTCTCAAACATTTGATGACTAAAATATGATTCATTTATTTTTTTAAATAAAAGAGGCAAGTTTTCAATTAAAGTTCTCATATTGCTGCCTATATCATTTTTCTTATAAAACAGATTTTAAAAACACACTCACATGTTTAAAAATTGAATTTCAAAGTATCTCTCTCTCTATCTGTCTCTCTCTTTCTCACTCTGTCTTTGCCTGTCTCTGTCTCTCTCTCTTGAACACACATTCACACAAAAGTTATAAATTTGGTGTTCTATTTAATGTATTGTATTGCATATATGCATGATCATGCATGAATACACATATACAAAATGCCTCCATGCCATGCACATAACATGGGTTACCTGTGTTTATTATAAACTAAGACAGATATCCTTTTATAAATGATCATAAATTACACAAGTAATGATTCACATAATGAGTATATAGGTACAATATATGTACAAATAAGGAATAGGGACAACATATGTACACATATATAAAAAGTGTACATGTGATTATGTGTTATGTTGTAGATAGTATGTATATGTGCATATATAAGCATTAATACTGATATTGTATGCCCAACTATAAATACATACACATCTAGTTTATGAGAGCAGGGAGAAGCATATATATGCATTTTAGCCTATAACATACTCATGGATATATGTACAGACATACATGTAATTTTAATGTATGTGTATCGATATGATGTATATCTACATATAGTTATACCATGCTTTTATAAATTTTCATTATATACATATTTAATGAATGAACATGACAATCATATATGTCATGTAAATCATGAAAATATATAATAACTTAAGTCATATATATGTACATGTGTGTATCTAATGATTTTTCTTAGATTTTAAGTTTTCTAAGTCTACCATAGCAGAAATTCCAGCATCTTTGAAATACATATTAAATGCATTTTCATTGTGGGTGAATGGAAATATGTTTATCAATTTAAATACTTACATGTGTGAATATAGGTACCTATATGTTCATGTGAATGTATATGTGTGATTTGGGGGATAGGTGTGTGTTTAGATTTAGTTATAGAAATACAAGATTTTATATGAACATAACCAAACTGGTTCAAATCTGGGGTAGCAAATTCTGATCCTGGTGCATTCTTCTTCTTGATTCTGAATGTGAATCTTAATTAATATTCTCTACACATATAAAAAGAAGAATCAATTAGGAATTCTGACCCATTCAATGCTTTACTTCATTCATGGGAATAGGGAAGGAAAGGGTGTTATTCCCAATGATTCACTTGAAGTGGAAACATCTTATTGTTGGGGTTCAGGGACCAGATTGTATGAATGTAATGTGGGGAAGGTTTTTGTGGAAAGATGAGAAACTATACTGACAGAATATTTTGAGAAATTAAAAAGTTTATCAAAATAACATGCTTTTAAAGAACTATTCCAGCACTGGGGAATGAAAATGGGAATATGGAGTGGAATGTCACATAATGGTCAAATACTGTTGTCAAGCACTTAGAAATGCATAATGAAACTCACTTGGATGATGAACAAATAGCTAACAAATATCCAAGAGTAAGAGGCAGGAGATGAAAAAATCTTGGTGACAGATTGGAAAACAATTGTGCTACAAAGAGACAATCAGAATTTATATTTTATAGAAATAGAAATAATGGTGTATGTGTGTTTTTGTATTCAAAGTTTGGATAGTGAGAGTAAATATATACATACCCTAAATACATGACAAAATAAATATGAATTCAGACATTTGTTAAGTTTTCAATATTCAACTAAATAAATAACCCCACCAAATAATGGAATGCCCATGTTTTAAGACCATTTAATATAGGTGACATGGATAATTTTGTAGGTAACAAGGGAAAAAAATTAAAAAATTGATTGAATATTAGAAACAGAGAAATAAGTAATAGATCCAATGTCTAGAGAATGTGAGAAAACAGAACAAAACACACGACCATAAAATTGATTGTCTTTGTTAAAGGTAAATGTTCACTTGTTTAGAAATAATAGTAGAAAGAGATTCAATGTGGGATGATGAAAAGGTGTCTTAAGGTACAGAATAATGGTATAAGGGGAAAATTCTATTTTTAGAATTTTCTTGGTGTGAGGAATGTAAGGCATTGTTTGTCTTCACAGGGTGGAGGGAGAACCCTTTGAAATCCATTACAAAGGGGAAATGGCCCCAGTCAATCACAAAGCTGAAAGAGTCCATACTAACTCATAATCACAGTTTCCCTTAACAAATGCCCTAGTTTGTGCATCTTTATAAGGGATCTTGATATCATCATTAATCTCACATGAGTCTGAAGCCACCTATCTCTAATTTGTACAGTCCAGAATACATGTAGCCTGCTTCTAGACATTTCTATATATTCACTACTCCCTAGGAAAATACCCTGGCCACTCAACTATAAACAATAGTCACCCTGAACTGACTCAGTCATATGCCACTGGTGTTTCTCTCCTCTGGAATAGAATCCTGTGGCTCAGTGCACCTATGACCAGGGCCTGAGAATCTTGGCCGGACACAGGGGTACTGCCTCCCAAGGCTAATTCTCAAACTGCAAGTCCAACAGTTAGCCACACCAAAAGACTAGTCACTGACTTCTGTCAGCTACATTCTCCTCCCATCTTTATTAATACCCCTTGTCTAAATCAGAGATAAGACTCTCCTTAGATAGGCAGAAGAAATCTTGGATAATGTCTCACATGGAAGAATCTCTCTCTTTCTCTATAAATGGAGAACATTTTTCCCCTGCCTTCCCTCCTCCTTTCCATAAGTAGGGTTGTCACATTTACAGAGTCAAGAGGAAGTTATAGATAAACAATGTGCTCATAGTCAGGAGATGATGGAGATAAACTGGCTCAGTGTCTCTCTCCTCTCCCCTCCCCTCTTCTCCCCTCCCCTCCCCTCCTCTATCTCTCCTCTCCCTTGGAGGCATTCAATGTCCTTCTGCATCTTCTGAATCTGTTACAAAAAGACCTCTCCATCTCTGATGACTAGTTGAGAACTTGTCTTCTGGTAAAGAAACTGCTTAATATCTTATTCAGATCACAACACATGCTTCCAACACAAAACAAGGAGATTCTGGAGCTCATAACAATTTACATTTTGGCTTATTTTGCCTTATTGCCATACTTTACTTTAACACAATAAACTTCCATTAGTGTTTTACTACATGAGCAAAATCCCAAAGAGAATTATAACATTGACTCATGCTTGTAACATATACATTCAACAGACATCTTTGTTCTAAGAGTACTCAGCATTTGGTTTAAAATAAAACAATTTTAACCTTTGCTCTCATTACAATTAATGACTTAAACATCCTTAACCAAAATGAATTTTTTTTTCAAAATATTCCCAATTTTCCTTTTCCTGGTGTACTTATCTAATTCATATTCCTTTCCTTAAACTAGAACTTGAAACTGTAATTATCCTAAGAATTTCTCATTCTTTTTTACCTAAATGTCCCTTCTAAATAATATTAAAGAAACATAATTCTTATCTTAACATGTAGCTGATAGCTGGTGTCAGAGTCACACAGCTATCACAACTAACCTCTCAGTCTATTAGATCCAATTCACCTAAAACTTCTTTTTCTGGTTTGCTTGGTAACTAACTATAAATATCCAGGACATTAAAGGGAAATTCCTTTACAGATATCAGTATTGAATGTCAGTGTCCAGGCAGAGGTCATGTGGGTAAGTCAAAGGTCTTATGCCAGATTTATTCTTCCAGGTGAGACATTATCCAAATGTCACTTTGGGGAAATCAAGTCAAAGGGATCCAACCTCAGACATATTGAGAAGCTGCCCCTTTGATTGCACATCCCTCTCACCTGACATCTTTAGCTCATTGACTTGCTTGGCTCCAAGAACATTTACCCAGTAGCATTTTCTTTTGATTTCCTTTCAATAAACACATCTCTTAACCCCTGAAATTTATATTTTCTTCCTTTTCCAATTATATAGCCCAGATTTGGAGGGGTCTCTTTCCTTTTAAGGCTTAAATACTTAAAGTGGCCTGTCTATTCCACCTCCCTCCACAGGCATGTGGGGCTCTCAGGTGGAATCAGTCTAGGGTTCAAGTCTTAACAAGATATGG
Organism: Macrotis lagotis; assembly: GCF_037893015.1. Lineage (NCBI taxonomy): Eukaryota > Metazoa > Chordata > Mammalia > Peramelemorphia > Peramelidae > Macrotis > Macrotis lagotis. Next base: position 471,168,290 of record NC_133658.1, on the reverse strand, counting down.
ATGGGATCAAGACCAACGTGTCCAACCCACCACCCCATTCTCCCAGCCCAGGGAGAAAGCATGGGATCTTTCCCAGACACTCATAAGGATAAGAAATCTTCCCTCCTATAACTTCTCAATCTTTCCCTTATATATTCTTTCTCTCTTCAACTCTTCTAAACTCTCCCCAAACTAAAAATGTTTTAATTTAAGCATCCCCCTTCCCTTTTCTCTTTAGCTCTACCCACCAGCACCACTATCACTGGAGGGGCCAAAGCACATCAACTTCCTCCTCCCCCACCTCCTCTTTAACTCTACACAGGCATTTACACAAGACAGGATATAGAACAAACACATACATTTCACTGGAGTCCCCAAATCCAGGTTTCCCAAGAGCTCTTGGTTAGGCTTGAGGAATAAGAGTACCCAAGTTTCCTAGTCCTCTTCCTCAAAGTTCATGAGGGGCATGATCTGTGCTTCTTCTCCAACTCAGGGCATTCTCTTTTAAAATGTCCTGTTCTACCACATTAAAAACATCCATTCTGTTCACTTCATTTCCCTTTCTTTCTCTTGTGAAGAGGACATTTAAGATTGACATTAATTCTCCCCATGTGAAGAGGTTGGGGCCTAAAAAATTGCTCCAGTTGGTCAGAACATTTTATTGGATCCTCTATTAATGATTTCATCTCCTTTTTGAATGCCCTGACTTCTGATGTACTTAAAGGGGCATTAATATAATCTATTCCCCTCCCTGTCCTCCCATTGGCATTTCTTGTAATGCAAGCAAGGACAAAAACTTAAATGAGCTTATCTATGTTCCTTTTGCATTGCTCTAGCTCCATCCTAAATTTAGAAAGCATTTCTTTTTCTCCTTTCTTCGAACTTAGCCTTTCCTTTTGGGCTCTACTGTTAGCCTCCTCCTGTCTAAGAGCAGTTGGAATAGACTGAGAATCAGGGGGTGGGATGTAGGGTGAAGTAGTATTGCCAGAGGATCCCACCCATGTTTCTTATATCTTTGTAATGTACTTAGAAATAGTTTAGTATCCCCAATTATCCAGCATGCTGCATATTCCACCTTCTCTGTGTTTATAAGTATCTTGTTCAAAATTTTTTCTTTACTTTTTTCTTTTTCTTTCTGTATTTGTATTTATAGGGAGGGATTTCTTCCTTCCTTCTCTTAGTCTTATTCTCCTGATTCAAGAATATCTTTTCCCTGGAAGTCATAAACTGGCATATACTACTTCATCCAGCTTAACAAGTTCTTTTCCATTGAAAAATAATTTTAATTTTTGACATACCCACTCTTCAACAGTGCCATAAAGAGGTCAAATAGTTCCTTCCCTATATCCTTATTTCCCCATACAAGACAACAATACTTAATTATTTTCTTCTTACTTTCCCCTTTATATTTTGGTAACTTATTCCAATCACTTAATCTTGTCCCTAACAGACTATCTACTGGTACCTCCATCTTCTTATTAACCTTTTTTTTCCCAAGGGAGAAGGCTAGGACAGGCTCTTCCCATTTTAAATATTGACAGAGACCTCTCAGGATCAAGTACTTTTAGATCTAAGTCTCTTATGCCCAAAATAGTGGGGGTTGCTCCCTCCCCTCAAATCTTCAGTCACCCAAATGTCCTGACTGTCCAGGAATCTAGTGCCTTCAGATTCCAAGGTCTTACATCTTTGGGCCCTGCACACAAAAGTTTTTACTGGACCAGTCAGAATTTTGCTGAGGATTTGCTTTTCTCTTCCTACTGAGTGAGTCTCTCCACTTCTGGGCACTTGCACAGAGGGGAAACCAAGACCCCCAGACAATGACAAACTTCCAAATTTGGGCAAGGGCACCTTTTTTCCAAACCCTGAGAGGCCACAGCCCCCAATGGACACGCAATCCCAAGACAGGCCCCAACTGTTTGGGACAAATGTAACCACTTAAATGAGTTTTGAAGATTTCTCAAACTATTAAGAGAAAAAGCTTTATTCCATTCTGGAGAAGCAAGCCCCAGGGAGAATGAGGCAAAGGAACAAAAGACCCTAAGGGTTATATATCCTCTCTGGATCCCTGCCCCTCCCACTGACCCACACTAATCAGTGAGGGATGTGGTCTTCACAATCTAAATTTGTAAAATAATCTAAAGAATAAAACATATAATTCAAACAGAGACAGGATTATCCCAAGGAATGTATGAACATCCTGACTTCAACAGATAAAACAGGGTCAGTTGACTCTTTACATTTCAGTCATGATACCCCAGAAGTTGCTTTTCGGGAGAATAGGGGCAGAAGAGATATATAACACACAGTTCAACTATTTCTAATCCACTATATTCTACTGAAGAAGTCTCAGACCTTATCCCACTTAGGGACATGTCATAGGATGGGAGGACCTCTTAGATTATAACTCAAATTCTGAGAGTCTATGAAAATCCAAGAGGCAGGAGAGTTTCTGAAGACTATAAATTACCTGAGGTTCAAATGCTACTTTGTGCCTCACCCTAGGTAAGGTACCTGTATCCTGCAGGATTTGTGAATAAAAATCTACAATTTGATCTCACTCTAGCAGGTTTTTCTTTCATTCATAACACTTGGTAAATCAGAAAGCAATATTTCCAGCTAAGAAAGAAGGTAAAGGAAATTTAGGAATTTTGAGGAAAAAGGAATGTAATTGCATTAAAACTTGAACAGAGGAAGAATTAAGATATTATTATTGCCACTGATAGAAGATCTAAGGCCACTGAAAAGCTGAAGAATTTGTGTGCTCCCTTTTAGATTTTAAAACTATCCAGAATTTTATTATGAAATGCAGCTAAGTAAATAAGTTAATAAAACTTTTCCTCTTGAAGGGTCAACAGGAACTTTAGGATAGGGTGAATAACAGAAGGCTAGGCTCTTTTGTTTATAGACTAAGAGAGAGGGAGATAAGGAGAGGTAGGGATAAAGACAGTCAGAGAGAGCTGACTGGGCTAGGGAGAGAGAGAAGACTGCCCCTGAGCAGAAGTCTAGCTCAGGTTTTAAAGAATAGAAGTCAATTTTCATCTCAAGAGCAAAGATCCTTCCACACCCTTAACAAGATTCCCAGATTTTAACAGGATTAAAAAGATTACAGGATTTATTTCTGATTACAATTTTTCTACATTTATAATTCTCTGCATCATTATCACTCAGTAGTGATAATCCAATGAGATTAGATGATTTAAATCTAGTAAGAACAAATTTTTCAAGGTTTCTTATCAATCCAACAAGGCACTGAAGATGATAGGCTTTGTTGAGGAAGGTTTTTTCACTCTAAATTGAATTGTCTAGATCATACTTGTCTTCTCTTATAGAATCACATCAGGTATATAACCTTTCCTTTAGTCAAGATCCTTCCCATTTACCCCCTTCTTTTCTTTGAAGAAGTGGTATTTGACCATATTTTGTCATGTAGTACTTTGACTTTCTGAACCTATGGATTCAGAATGATGCTTTTAAATAAAAAAAAATACTCATGATTATATAAGTAACTAATTATATTGAAATATAGATATAATTTTTTTAAGTTAATGGAATTGTAAATAAGATCTCCTGCTTTAGGTGGGTAGAAATTTTTGTCTAAAGTGATAAAGCTTAAAGGTTACAAATTAACAATGAGCTCCTTACAGTAGTTAAAGGCTAAAGGTTTGAATCTAAATAGATACCCTTCCATTCAATTATAGGGTACTGAAAAACAATAAGGCCCAGTAACAAAATTAAAGTTGCACATAGAATGATAGATGCCAAGTATGATCAATGGGGCAGGTTGAAAGACTCTGACCTATTTTTTTGCTCCATATTCTAATTTTTTTTTTACTCACTCTCACCACTTTCCATTTCCTAGAACAAATATATGCAATGTAAAGGATTAAAATAAATCATAGATTTCAAGTGAGGGCTAAAAATAAAGAAACAATTAGAAAAAATAAAGAAAATTAAAATGTCTATTTTAAATAGACTTGCTGTTGAAACTGGTAGTTAATTGGGAAAAAAAATCTCTTTTCTTTTAAGCCTTAAAGACTTCCTACTGAGACCTTTATTATATTATATGATATACCTCTTTGTCAATAGATATGCTTACTATTTTGATTCTTCCCACCCAGTGTTCCTTTTCTCCTACCACTACTGCTACCACTATTCAGCCCCATTGAAACTAAATTCAAAACTTCTTTTGAACTGTCTTGGCTCAGTTCTCAAGACTACCTCAGTCCAGTCCCATACTCTCTTCACTTCTCAATACAAAAAGTTCTGCTCAATATCAAATTTCAAAACTTTTATGACCAAATCATTGTCCTTTTTTGCTCCAGCTCCCCTCCACCTACTCTGTAACTTTATCATAATTTAGAAAATATATTTTTACATAGAAGGAAAGAATAGGGGCAGCTAGGGAAAGCAGTGGATAGAGCATGGGTCCTGTTATCAGGAAGTTTCCTCAGACACTTAATAATTTCCTAGATGTATGACTTTGGGAAAGTGACTTAACCCCATTGCCTTGCAAAAAAATAAAAGAATCAGAAGTAAGGAATAACTTCTCTGTCTCTGTCTGTTTCTCTCTGTCTCTGTCTCTCTCTCTCTCTCTCTTTATCTCTCTCTCTCTGTTTCTGTCTCTGTCTATCTGTCCCTGTTTGTGATTGTCTTTCTCTTTCTCTCAACAAAACTCAGAAATCTAGTTGATGAAAGTTCAATTTCTTACTTCATGCCTCCAGGACAAAAGAAAGAAATTCAATAACCCTTCTATTTTATTGTAAGACTAAAACTACCTTCTATTATCTCCAAAACACATGAAAGAGTACAGAAACTATATAGTGAGAGTAACCAGGCTTTATGCTTATTGACAAGTTGTCTGCCATCCCTAGTTTGTGTGTGTCTCCTCAGCTACAACAATTAACATTCTTTCATTTCATCAAGGATCAATTCAAATAACACTCATCTTCCCCTGAAAGACTTAGTAGATTGGTAGATTTCTCCCATTCCACCCAAGTTATTATGCTTCCTCCCCCTTCCAATGACACACACACTCTCATTTTTCCTTAATAATTTCCACTCCTTTTATCATCTTTATTTTTATCTCAATGTCCATTTCCATTTCCAGGTCTCTATGTAGTTACATCATCCATTTATAGCAAATTATATACAATAGATTCTGAAGATCACCTGGCAGGAGAAGATAACCAGATTCTGAAGACTGTTCTTGAGCTAAACTGTCTAGTATATAAACATTGCTATAGAGAGTACAACTATGATAGATTAATTATGTTGTTAGAATACCAGATGTAACTTGCCAAAAAAGACTATTCTAGGGAGAACTTACAGAGGGCAATCACTCACAAGGTGGTCAGAAGAAGCAATACCAGGAAACCCTGAAGTTCTGTTTTAAGTACTTCAGCATTGATTGTACTTCATGGGACACATTGGCACAGAACTCTCCAGCATGACATGCCCTCATCAGTGAGGTTTGCTGCACTCCTTAAAAAAGGGCAGAATTGAAGCAACTGGGGAAACTAGGTGGTACAGTGGATAGAGCACCAGCCCTGGAGTCAGGAGTACCTGAGTTCAAATCTGGTCCAGACACTTAATAATTACCTAGCGGTGTGACCTTGGGCAAGCCACTTAACCCTGTTTGCCTTGCAAAAAAAAAAATAAACCTAAAAAAGTGAATTAAAGCCAATAAAAGGAAACATGAGAAATTTAATTTAGAATACCCACCCCATGGATTCACATGGAGTATTTGTGCCCTACCAATAGTAGAGCATTCTGAGCTTGCATTGACTGATCAGTCACAATCGGACACAATGAAGTTTGTATTAAATATAGTGATGTCATTTTGGTCTTCTTCGATTAGGAAGAACAAGAACCATACATACAGACATACAGATTTTCTTGATTGTGTGTATACTTTATTCTATCCAATCTAACATAACAGTTGAATGAAAGCTTTATTGTTACAAGAATATTTTACCTAGCCCATAATATTTCCCTATAAGATCATAATATATTTTGGTTTGATTGAGTAGACTGAATCCAAATTTGTAACAGAAAGCAAAAAGATACATAAGTGATACTATAATTGAATATTGGGATCATATACAATGAGTTAACATTTCTAAAACTAGTATCTCAGTTCTGGATATAAAGTAGGTATTAGATAAATACTAACTTCTCATTATTAAATATAATAGGTAATTTTCTCATTATATAAATTTATTTCCTTAAATATTCTCATATTTGAACTTTGTAATTAAACATTTCACAAATCACATCCTTAAATAGTTATCATGATTTAGTTTTTCATGAATTCAATGTAATTATCTTATTGAAAATGGAATTCCACAGATTTTAAGTGCTTTGTTTCTTTTAGGTTTCTATTTGAGCTTGGAATATTTGTAGTGGCTAAAGGAAGGGAGTATATTAATAAGTTTTGGAAAGTAAACACTTGAAGGAATATTTAATATATTCATTAACTAAAACGTTAGTGCTTTATCCACTCCCTCACCCCTGCAGAAGTAACTAAAGCATTTTCCTTGATATTATTTGAGAATTTGAGCTACTGAGGTGTTTTACATGCCAGATGTTTTCATTGCTTATTTTCAGCTTTATTTCTATTACCTGTGATTCACTGAAAGCATATGAGAAAACACTCTGGTCATTCACCACTGCTATGTGACATCTGGTTTGGAATTTATGCCAGCTCAATCATATCTCCACTTAAAAAAATTTTGATGTAGATTCTACTTTTTGTACATATTCAAAAATACACATTCCTATATAACTGATGCAATTACAGCAACTGTATTTGCAGCAATTGATGCAGAAAATATACTTAAAGAGGACCACAAAATGTACTGGGAGTTCAATTCATCTATTTACAAATATACATGCACAACAAAATCTCTTACACTTATTTTCTTTTTCTTACCTAGTTTGTCACTAATGTAATGGCATTGGAGGTAATGTGGTCTAGTGGTCTGCTGACTCTGTGGTGGAAGGGCTTGTGTTTGAATTTAACCTTTGATACTTCCTTTATATATGAACTTGTTCAGATCACTTAACCTCCCTGCCCTTCACTTTTCTCATCTGAATAATGTGACAGTTGAACAAAATATCTTTTGAAATGCCATCTTTTCATCAGTAATCTTATATACATGTATTGAAAATTAAATATAAAAAGCCTTTGAGATGAAAGGTTTGTTATTTTTTTTTCAGTAACTTTCATTGGTGTGCAAGTCACTTAACATCAAGTAAAATAATTACATTACTGACATTAAATAAGCCTTACAACCATTTAAATAATTTTTTAAATTTTCTGTTTATTTCTTTTTGCTTGTTTTTGCAAGGCAATGGGGTCAAGTGACACGCCCAAGGTCACTTAGCTAGGCAATCTTTGAGTGTCTAAGGAGAGATCTGAACTCAGGTCCTTCTAATACCAGGACCCATGCTTTATCCACTATACCACCTAGTTGCCCCCATTTAAATTTTTTTTTAAATAATGCGATACACAAATATTTTAATTCTTCATGAGAAATTTTTATCTTGCTTATTAAATATATTTTTGCTACTTTCCTAAATAATCACTTTAATATGACTCAGAAATATTAAATGGATTTGGAAGAATTCCAAAGGTCAATGAGATTTGATTATTTTCAACTGTTCATTCTGAAATATTTTATAAAAGTTATATTATGGTATCCCATTTCTATTCAAGAATTTATATAATCTGAATAAGTCATAGATCTCTATATATCAGTACATTCCTCAACTTTCATCATTTCTACAGTATGAACAATGCCTCCAAGATCATTTGGTAGGGACAGGGAGTAGGATGGATGCTTTAATGCTGATTTTACAAAAATCTAGATTTTTACATGTTCATTTATAACAAAGATATTATTGAATGAAAATTTTTTTATAAATGAAATTACATTTCCTTCCAATCTTTAATATATCAGTATTTGTTTTGATAATAGTAATCAGTAGTACCTCAAAGAATTGGTTAACGGATTATTTTTATTAAAGTTATTATTTGAGTTTTACAATTTTCCCCCTATCCTGGTTCCCTCCCCCCACCCCCACGCCCCACAGAAAGTACTCTATCATTATTTACTTTGTTTCCATGTTGTGCCTTGATCCAAATTTGGTGTGATGAGAGAGAAATCATATCCTTAAAGAAGAGAAGTCTAAGAGGTGACAAGATCAGACAATAAGATATCTGTTTTTTTTTTCTAAATTAAAGGGAATAGTCCTTGAACTTTGGTCAAACTCCACAGCTCCTTATCTGGATACAGCTGGCACTCTCCTTTGCAGACAGCCTAAAATTGTTCCTGATTGTTGCTCAGATGGAATGAGCCAGTCCTTCAAAGTTGAACATCACTCCCATATTGCTGTTAGGGTGTACAGTGTTTTTCTGGTTCTGCTCATCTCACTCAACATCAGTTCATGCAAATCCCTCCAAGCTTCCCTGAAATGCCATCCCTCCTGGTTTCTAATAGAACAATAGTGTTCCATGATATACATATGCCACAGTTTGCTAAGCCATTCCCCAATTGAAGGACATTTACTTGATTTCCAGTTCTTTGCCACCACAAACAGGACTGCTATAAATATTTTTGTACAAGTAATGTTTTTACCCTTTTTCATCATCTCTTCAGGGTATAGACCCAGTAGTAGTATTGCTGGGTCAAAGGGTATGCACATTTTTGTTGCCCTTTGGGCATAATTCCAAATACCTTTCCAGAAGGGTTGGATGAGTTCACAGCTCCACCAACAGTGTAGTAGTGTCCCATATTTTACAGAACCTTTCCAACAATGATCATTATCCTTCCTGGTCATATTGGCCAACCTGATAGGTGTAAGGTAGTACCTCAGAGGAACTTTAATTTGCATTTCCCTAATAATTAATGATTTAGAGTATTTTTTCATATGGCTATGGATTGCTTTGATCCCGTCATCTGTATATTGCCTTTGCATATCCTTTGACCATTTGTCAATTGGGGAATGGCTTTTTGTTTTAAAAATATGACTCAGTTCTCTGTATATTTTAGAAATGAGTCCTTTGTCAGAATCATTACTTGTAAAGATTGTTTCCCAATTTACTACATTTCTTTTGATCTTGGTTACATTGGTTTTATCTGTGCAAAAGCTTTTTAATTTAATGTAATCGAAATCATCTAATTGGCTTTTGGTGATGTTTTCCAACTCCTCCTTAGTCATAAACTGCTCCCCTTTCCATAGTTCTGACAGGTAAACTAATCCTTGAACTTCTAATTTGCTTATAGTATCTTTTTTTTATGTCTAAGTACTGTAACCATTTGAATCTTATCTTGGTAAAGGGTGTTAGGTGTTGGTCTAATCTAAGTTTCTTCCATACTAAATTCCAATTGTCCCAGCAGTTTTTATCAAAGAAGAAGTTTTTATGCCAATGGCTAGACTCTTTGGATTTATCAAACAGCAGATTATTGTAATCATCTACTGCTTTTACACCTAGTCTATTCCACTGGCCCACCACTCTGTTTCTTAGCCAATACCAAACAGTTTTGATGACTGATGCTTTATAATATAATTTTAGATCAGGTAGGGCTAAGCCACCTTCTTTTACACTTTTGTTCATTAAGCTCCTGGTAATTCTTGACTATTTATTACTCCATATGAATTTACTTACAATTTTTTCTAACTCATTAAAGTGATTTTTTTGGAATTTTGATTGGTAGGGCACTAAACAGATAGTTTAGTTTTGGTAGAATTGTCATTTTTATTATATTAGCTCTCCCTATCCGTGAGCAGTTGATATTTGCCCAGTTATTTAAATCTGATTTAATTTGTGTGAGAAGTGTTTTATAATTTTATTCAACAAGATTCTGAGTCTGTCTTGGCAAGTAGACTCCCAAGTATTTTATATTGTCTGAGGTTGGGAATGGGATTTCTCTTTCTAGCTCTTCCTGCTGTATCTTACTAGACATATAAAGAAAAGTTGAGGATTTATGAGGGTTTATTTTATAACCTGCAACTTTGCTAAAATTGCTAATTGTTTCCAGTCGTTTTTTGGATGATTTCTTGGGATTCTTATGTCATCTGCAAAGAGTGAGAGCTTTGTCTCTTCCTTTCCAATTCTAATTCCTTCAATTTCTTTTTCTTTTCTAATTGCTGATGCAAACATTTCTAATACAATATTGAATAACAGTGGTGATAATGGGAACCCTTGTTTCACCCCTGATCTTATTGGAAATGTCTCTAGCCTCTCCCCATTGAATATAATGCTTGTTGATGGTTTCAGATAGATACTGCTAATTATTTTAAGGAACAGTCCATTTATTCCTACACTCTCTAGTGTTTTTAATAGGAATGGATGCAATATTTTCTCAAAAGCTTTTTCAGCATCTATTGATATGATCCTATGATTTCTGATGGGTTTGTTGTTGATATAATTGAGTATACTAAGCTTTTTCCTAATATTGAACCAACCCTTCATTCCTGGAATAAATCCTACTTGATCATAATGTATTATCCTAGTGATAACTTGTAATTGTTTTGCTAAAATTTTATTTAGGATTTTTGCATCTATATTCATCAAGGAAATAGTTCTATAATTTTCTTTCTCTGTTTTAATTCTTCCTGGTTTAGGTAAGAGCACCATATTGGTTTCATAGAAAGAGTTAGGCAGAGTTCCATCTTTCATTATTTTTCCAAAGAGTTTATATACAATTGGAATCAGTTGTTTCTTAAATGTTTGGTAGAATTCACTTGTGAGTCCATCAGGCCCTGGAGATTTTTTTTTTAGGGAGTTCAGTAATGGCTTGTTGAATTTCTTTTTCTGAGATAAGGTTGTTTAGATATTTAATCTCTTCTTAATTTAACCTGGGCAACTTATATTTTTTAAATATTCATACATTTCACTTAGATTATCAAATTCATTGGCATAGAGTTGGGCAAAATAATTTTGAATTATTACTTTAATTTCCTCCTCATTGGTGGTGAATTCACCTTTTTCATTTATGATACTAGCAATTTGGTTTTCTTCTTTCTTTTTTAAATGAAATTGACCAGAGGTTTATCAATTTTATTGATTTTTTCATAATACCAACTTTTGGTTTTGTTTATTAATTCAATAGTTTTTTTGCTTTTGATTTTATTAATATCTCCTTTAATTTTTAGAATTTCTAATTTAGTATTTAATTGGGGATTTTTGATTTGTTCATTCCATAGTTTTTTTAGTTGCATGTTTAGTTCATTGATTTCCTCTTTCTCCAATTTATTCATGTAAGCATTTAGAGGTATAATATTTCCCCTGAGAGTTGCTTTGAATGAATCCCATAGGTTTTGGTATGTTGTTTCATTATTATCATTATCTAGGATAAAATGGTTAATTATTTCTAATTTTTCTAATATTTGTAATATCTAATATTTTTTTGCTCCAATCACTTTTTAAAATGAGGATATTCAGTTTCCAATTTGTTCTGTGTATTTCTCCTTGGCCCAGTATTGCATATGACTTTTATTGCATTGTGATCTAAGAAAGATGTATTCTCTATTTCTGCTTTGCGGCAGTTGATCATTAGGTTTTTATGTGCTAGTACATGGTCAGTTTTTGTATGAGTTCCATGTATTCCAGAGAAAACGTTATCTTCCTTTCTATCCCCATTCAGTTTCCTCCATAAGTCTACCACATCGAATTTTTCTAAGAATCTATTTACCTCCTTAACTTCTTTCTTGTTTATTTTATGATTCAATTAATCTAGATCTGATAGAGGGAGGTTGAGGTCTCCCACTAGTAGAGTTTTGCTGTCTATGTCTTCCTGTAGTTCTTTCAGGTTCTCCTCTAAGAATTTGGGTGCTGTCCCTCTGAGTGCATATATATTCAATATTGAAATGACTTTATTGTCTATGGTACATTTTAGGAGGATAAAGTTTCCTTCCTTATCTCTTTTAACACTATCTATTTTTGCTGCTGCTTTGTCTGAGATAAGGATTGCTACCCCTGCTTTTTTTACTTCAGCTGAAGCAAAATATATTTTACTCCAACCTTTTACCTTTACTCTGTATGTATCTCTCTGCTTCAAATGAGTTTCTTGTAAGCAGCATATTGTAGGATTCTGGTTTTTAATCCACTCTGCTATTCACTTATGTTTTAAAGGAGAGTTCATCCCATTCACATTCAAGGTTATGATTACTAATTCTTTATTGCCCTCTGTGCTATCTTCCCTCCATTTGTATTTTCCCACTTTCTCCCCCCTTTATCCATATTCCCTAGTATTTTGTTTCTGAATACCACCCCCTTGTGTGTTTGCCCTCCTATATCACACCTTCCCCTTTCTTTCCCCCTTCCCTTTTTCCCTTTTCCCTTTCCTTCCTTTTGTTTTTTCCCCCACTCCCCTTCCCTTTCTCCGTACCCCCTCCCTTTTTCCCCTGTACTTGAAAGGTTAGATGTTTTATAAGTTAACTGAGTATGTGTAGGTTGACTTTAAGCCAAGTCTGATGAGAAAAAAGATTCAGGTGTTTCTTCTCTGCTCCCTTCTTCCCCTCTATTACCATAGGTATTTTTGTACCTTGTAGTGTAATGAAATTTACCCCATTCACTCCCCTCCCTCCTCCAGTCTCTTTCCTGTCCCCCTTTTTTAAGGAGGTAGTGTTTTTTGCATCATTCTGTCTAAGATATAGAAAATTCTGAGTGTCTGTCCCTTCTAATTCAGTATATTCTATTGAATAGAGTCAAAATTCTTGAGAGTTATTAGGGTCTTTCTCCCAATTGGGGTTAAAGCCAGTTACATCTCTTTAGATAGCAGTCTCATGGATGGGTCATGAATGTCCATCATTTCTGCCTATGTATATTCTCTCTGTTAGAATTACAATTCTCAAGATTTATGAGAGTCTTTTTTCCCCCATGCTGGGATATAGCCAGTTTCAACTTACCGGATTGCATTTTTTTTTCCTTTTACCTCCCCCCCCCTTTTTTTTTTTTACCTTTTCATGTGTCTCTTGAACCTCCTGTTTGATGTCCAAATTTCCTGTTTAGCTCTGGTCTTTTCATCAGAAATTTTTGGAATTCTTCCATTTTGTTAAATGTCCATCAATTCCCTGGAAGAGAAGGCTTAACTTTGCAGGAAAGTAGATTCTTGGCTGCATTCCAAGCTCCTGTGCTCTTCGAAATATCTCATTCCACGCTCTGTGATCCCTTAATGTTGATGCACCCAGGTCCTGAATGATCCTTACTGTGGCTCCTTGATATTTAAATTGTTTCTTTCTGGCTGCTTGCAGGATTATCTCTTTTATCTGATAGTTCTGGAGTCTGGCCACAACATTCCTTGGTGTTTTCATTTTAGGATCTTTTTCTATTGGGGATCGATGTATTCTTTCAATAACTACTTTGCCCTCCAATTCCATGATATCAGGGCTGTTTTCCATCACTAGATCCTGTAATATTAAGTCCAGGCTTTTTTTCTCTTCAATGTTTTCAGGAAGTCCTATAATTTTCATGTTGCCCCTTCTCGATCTATTCTCGAGGTTAGTGGTTTTGTTGATGAGGTATTTTACATTTGCTTTAATTTTTTTGTACTTTTTGATTTTGTTTAACTGACTCCTGCTGTCTCATGGAGTCATTAATTTCTGTAGACTCCATTCTTTTTTTGGAGGAGGAGTTTTCTTAATTAACCTTTTGCAACTCCTTTTCCAATTTGTCAATTCTACTTTTGAAAGAGCTTTCCATTTGACCAATTGATGTTTTGAGAGAATTAATTTCTTTTTGCATTTGCCCATTTGAGGATCTGAGAGATTTATTCTCATTTTGTATTTTTCCAATTGTACTTTCTAAGGTTTTTTTTTCTTGTTGCAAGGTATTAATTGTCTCTTCCAAATTTTCCAGTTGACTTTTAAACTCCTTCCTTTTTTCTTCAAAGAAGTCTTTCTGTGCTGGAGACCAGATTGTATTCTCCTCAGAGGTTCCAGGTCTCTCTTGGGGTCTTTCCCTTCCAAGAATTTTTCTATGGATCCACCTTTCCACTGACCCTTCTTCATTTTGCTAAGTCCTGAGTTGGGGAGGGGCTGGTTCCTGGTGCTTGGGATTGCTAAAGGCTTTACTCACTGAGTACAGTTCCTCTGGCTGGCCAGTAGGAAGTGCTGGTTGATTTCTCTCTAGTATCTGTGACCTTGGTTGAGGCCTTCTCCCTTTCCTCGAAGGGAGGAGTTGAAGCTATTGAATTCTTTTGCCTTCAGTCAGTGGTGGGCTTTACCCTGGCCTGAGGTCATTCCTCAGCTGGACTGGTTCTTCTGCTCACACACCTGGGCCTAAGGTAGAAGTAGGTTGCATTTGTTTGTAAGGGAAGAAGTCTGAATTGTAATGGGACTCAGACCAGTGGGGCCCAGGGATGGTGTCTGAAGCCTTCTTGCTCCAGAACTCTCCCCCCAGCCCTGTCCGGGATCTCCCAAGGGACAGCTCCAACACCAGAACCTCCACTCTCCCTCCAACTCACACCCCCACGGTCCAGCCCCACCTCTGCTCCAGCAATTCTGGCTCTCTTGAGCCCTCAGACTCCTGGTTCCAATTCAGCTGTTGATGTGGCTGATCCGGTGCTGATCCTTCCTCTGAGCCCAGACTCACCCGTTGAATTCGTCCAATGCTGCTGTTGATGGAGACAAATCCTGAGGTAGATGTTCTTTCTGCTGGCTTTTCTTTCTGGGTTTTGTGGGTCGGATTTCTTTTAAGAGGTTTGTTTCATGTGATAGATGGGGAAGAGATCAGGAGACTTTAGAACTGTGCCTGTCTTCTCTCCGCCATCTTGGCTGGAAGTCAGGTTAACAGATTATTAAACTAATTTTTTCACTGTCATTTCAACTTCAAGAATTTTATATTTTACTGAAATGGAATCAATAATAATCCACTTATTGGCCAAGTCCCTCTAAGCTATCTCTGGCTTGATTTCAGATAATTTTGAAGCAATATAATTTTTTTGATATTACCCATTTTCTAATGAATTTTCCTTTGCAACTTCTCATAATTAATTTTGCTTCATTATGGACATGAGAATTCATTTGAATTGTTGGTTTTCCCACATCATTAGCAGGAGCATATCTAAATCATTGAAGTATGCTCTTTAAGAACTAAAGAGATAAAATAAAAAAAAAGATTCAAAGAATTTTCAGGGCTCCTCAAAATAATATCTATTTTTAAAAGTTCAAAAATTATTGTTTAATGATAGAAAGCAACAACATATTTGAATGTCAAAAATAAAGTGTGCAGTCACCTGACATAGAAGTAATATCACTCCAACATTAACTGTCTTGTTATCTTTGTATTATATCCAGGTTTAATCAATTTCATGTGGACTAATTAGATCTTCTGAGTAAGTCTCCTATCAGAACACAAAGTAATTATTATTGCTCTCACAAAAATGGAGATGCTATATCAGAATTCTTGATGTTCCAAGTACTATGAACAATAGTTTCAATATACAATCTAATTCTAGATTATAAATTTTAGAGTACGTTTTCTATTTGGGATACAATTTTCATATAAAAACAAAAGGCTCTTTTTATAATATATTTCTCTTCTTTCAGTAATTATTTCTCAATTATAATTTCTAAAAGTTGAGATATCTGGTTATCTCTTTCTAGCCAGTACCCTTACCTTATTTGTCTTGCCAAATCCCAAATCGTTTTGTTCTGCAGCTATCATTGCTTCTATCCTAGTACTTGTATTGCATTCAGATGGACTGAGGGTCAGTCTCTTTCATGCCACAGATGTCTCATTTTAACCTTCTAAGTTGTCTTGAGGTGGAAGAATGTTACTTACAGCCTGACCTTTTCTTGGGTGTGCCAAAATAGAATTCGATTTGAGGAGTTATTTTAAAGTTATTTGAAGAGTCAAGTTAAGAGAACTCTGCTGTAGTCCATCTACTCCACTCTCTTCGTCAGGCTACTGGGGGTTCTCTAGTTTCTCTTAAATTTTGAAATAGTCCAAAGAAAACTTAGTCATAGTTCTATTAGAAATTAATTTACTAATGAGGACAAATAAGAGCCAAAAGAATAAATGATATGATTCATTTATTTTGGTTGAAATATAATCTAATATGTTTTTTTCCTTTTCTTTTTTTCTAATATGTTTTTAATTGTACTTCATAATACAAAAAAGCTGACAAATAAGATTGAGAAATAAAAACCACATTCCTCATATAATATCTTAGCTGGAGGATAATATGTTTCATCAATTCTTCCAGAAGCACCACTAGGTTTTTGTTTTTTTTTTTTAATCCTTTAGAGTTTACCTTCCTTTAACTGTGTGTATGTGTGCATTTGCATCTGTAAATTGTGGAGTCATTGCACATTTTTTGTTCATGCGGATTATGTCTCAATATTTAAACTAACACATATCTTCCCTTGTTACTCTGAATTCATGTTCAAATTTCTATAACAAAATAATATTCATTACATTGATATATCATTTTTTTCAGTTCTCTGTTGATTGAAATCCATTCTATTTCTTTTTTTTTAATACCATAAAGAACAACGCTATTCTTTCTTTTGGCATTTTGTTGTTGTATTTCCTTTTCCTGAAGTGTATGGCCCAATCATGGAATTTCAGAGTTGAAGAGAATGGATAATTAAATGACTTCTGTTGGCCAATCCTAAACTTGCATTTAGAATTACTGAACTGATTCACATTTCTAACAATAGTGAATGTATCCCTGTCTTCCAGTATCACTCCAACATTAACTATCTTGTTATCTTTGTCTAATTACTCCCCATTATACCTATGCACCTGTCACTTCAGGAACAACAAAAAAAGTAAATTAATTATCTGATTTTCATGAAATTGTTCTAGTTATTCTTTACTACTAATTGAACTGGATATGAAAAAGAAATTACTTGCAAATTATGTAATTTGAACTATGAACTTTATGATTTTTATGCAATTGACTGCTATATATGGATGGATTTATCAGTAATAGGATATGCATGCTGCAGCAGTTATACCTGGGCATCATAATGCATGAACTATTAATATTATAAGGTTGTCTGAAATTATTTACTAACTGTAATTGCTAAGATTTATGAATGGACTGAGCTGACTTTATATTATCATGGATATTTGAGAATTGTTTACTAGAGGAAATGCAATAGAACTCCAAATTTGTAACTCATATCGTAATGGAAGAAAAGCTTCAATTCTCAAGTTTTCTACCCTACGTAGTTTATTTACATTATTTGTTTATTTAGATTCGTCTTTTAAGAGTTGAGTTTCAGGAAAATTATATTTAATTACATGTTAGGATACTATCTTGAATATAATTTAATGTTACAGTTAACTATCAACATATACAATAAATAAGTAAATCGTAAATTTTTCTTCATAATTAAAATGATATTTGGTATGACTGAGGTTTTTTAAAGCACTATTTAAAAAAATAAAATGAACATGTATTTCAGCAATATAGATATTTTCTCTAATAGTTCAAATTGAAAGTAATGCATATTCTTATCCTATTCAAGCATTTCACATGTTTTCCTAAATATCCATTCTCCAAGGACTAATGAAAATCCTTGGGAACTTCCATCACTCTCAACATTCTATGTATACAAGTTTGTGAACTGTTTATTTGTTACCCTTCATTCTATCTACATTAATGGTCCACCACACCTTTTCTGATATGCTAATACATCTCTTTGATGATGCCTTTTATGCCGCTTCTTATGAACAATTTGCCATTGTTAATATGTTGCTGACTCGTTGTGACCTCCATCCATCTCTTCCTTACCCTCTGAGTGACCCAATGTTCTGATTCTTCAGTGTTTATGGCACTCCATAATTCATAGGGCAATATCATCAATACTAGAATACCGATATTAAACAAAGATTTTTTTCCACATAGAAATTGGAGTTATTGAATGCATTGCATTATTTCACAGATACCATCCTGCTAAATTCTTCCCTCTTATGCAATGCTGGGTTCATTTCATTTTCTATGTTCATTTTTTGTCCAAGATAACATGCAACAATCAACCAGCATGTTAAGCTATTTATCTAACTGTAAATCATGACCTGGACAAAATGCGTTCTCCATTCACTTAAATTTTCTCTTGTGTTTTGCTAAGCCAAATTCATTTAAAACATGAATTTAAGAGATTTTGCATTGTCTGAGATCTTCATGCATTCAGCACAATATCATTGGTATATCTTACCTTATAAGAGGGATATTTGTATTTGGGCTCTATGATATACATTTTATCTGAAAGTGACAAATACCTTTGGCAAACAAACATTCCAGACTGACTTGATAATAATCAGAGGATACTTGAAAAAGTTATATCTCCAAAATCTTTCAGGCAATTTTCTTTCACTGCATTATGTATGTGTATTGGAAAGACACTGTCAAGGTTTCATTTTGCTTTCCCAATTCAAATACACTTTTTTAATCAATAAAAAGAAAAAAATACAATTGTATCTTTTTCTTGGTAGCATGAGTGATACAAAGATGAATGCTTCTTCTCTTGCCATAATTTCAGCACAGTTAATCTCTATCTATAACCATATCTATGTTGGTCTTATATCTATATCATATCTCCATTATTATATACCTACACAGATTATTTTCATGTTGTTTTTATAGAGATGAGAAATTAGGGAAATGGATACATATTAATATTTCCATGATTGTTTTCATTTAATTTGTATAGTTTCTGTGATATCTTCTCATGTATTTGAGACATTCTTCTCTTTCAGTAATCTTGAGAATGTGTTCAGTGTATCTGTCTGGTGTGAACCAGAACATCTTGGTGGTACAGTGGAGAGTGCTTGACCTGGAATCAGGATTACCTGAGACCAAATATGTCTTTGGATACTCACTAGTTGTGTGATCCTGAGCAAGTAATTTTATCTTTGTTTGTCAGTTTCCTTATAAATGGAGGTATAATATCAACATCTTCCTAGGGTCATTGTAATGTAAAAATGAGACTACAATATGCTTCTATCTATATAAAATGCTAATTATTATTATTACTGACCACCTCTATATTTATTAGGATTGGTTCAAATGTAGTGTTAATGATATTTTCTAATGCATCACCAAGGAATTTGTGATGTTACAGTATAAATATGTGAGATCTACTATCAGTGATTAATAAAATATTGTTGTAGAACATTCCTATTATTCATCATTGTTAGTTCTTTTTTAAAATTTTCATTAATTTTTACCATTGGAGTGATCTACCTTATATGTCTTTCTGTAAGCAGCAGAGAATTTATAGAAATTATTATTCAGAAAGATAGGCCTCTTACATTTTCAGCTATAATAATCATCACTGCTTGAAATTGGCTATTAGAGATTTTTATATAAAACACACAGAGGCAGCTAGTTCGTGCAGTGGCTAGAGCACTGGCTCTGAAGTCAGGAGGACCTGAGTTCAAATTTGATCTCAGACTCTTAATAAATACCTAGCTGTGTGACTTTGGGCAATTCATGGCCTTGCAAAAGCAAAAAAACAAAACAAAACACACGATCAAGAGAGATATCGAACACTGACACTTCAGAATCTTGCCTTTCACAGAAGTTTTACTAAACTTTTACCTTTTAACGCAAATGTAAGCATATCGCCTTGAGCAAAAGTTTTGTTTTATTTTATTTTGTTTTTGCTGCATGCTTTCTCTGTAGTTCCAACAATTCAACAGACCTCCTGATGTCTACCTTGGGGTAGGTCAGAATATAGAGTCAGTTGTTCAAAGACAGGAACAAAAAAGATTGAGTAGAATGGGCCTTCCTGTGAACTTTTTTAAAAAAGGTGTTGCCAAATAACCATTTAGGGAAATGATTGTCAATTGATTTTGTAGAGTTTCTGCATGTCCAAATTTCTCTAAAGGTTAGGGAGCCTTTTGTGTTTTCTGCCAAGGGCCATTTGGATATTTTTAACATCTTTCGCTGTCTATATCTGGTCAAACATTTAATTAATTCACTCCTTAAAAGTTCCTAGATTTATTGAATTTCGAATCTTGCCTGTGGTTGCCCCAGTAGAATCAGACCAGACCACTTAATTTATATTGTCTGTAACCTAGAGGTTTCCCACCCCTGCTCTAAAGTAAATTAGCTGGCACAGAAAAACAGAACATTGATTTTTTATTTAGAAAGTTGAGTTCAAATTCAGTTTCAAAACTCAGTAGCTGTATGATATGTTGGTAAGTCATAGTTTCTTCCAATCTTAGTTTGCTATTATGTAAAATGAAGTATTTGGTCTTGATGCCTTCTAAGAACTTTTGTACCTCTAAAAGTCTAAGTCTATATTTTTAAAATATCAACTTTATTTATAGGTCAGTGGTGGTTCCCTATTATCTCTAAGCTCAAATGTAATATTTTTTGCTTGACACAAGGTTATTTAGTAGGTTTTTCTGCATTGGAAATAATTTCATAATAACCTACACCTGTTACAATCTAGGCATACTAGTAGTATACATACAGTTTCTTGCACACAAGACCCTTTCTCTTAACTTCATGTTTTTATATTCACTATTCTGAACCTGAACATAGTCACCTTCCAAATGTCCAATTCCTTAGATTCCCTGGCTTTCTTTTAGACTCAGTTTAGGCCTTCCAAGGTGGAGCCAAGGTTTTGGCATGAAACTAGCATGCTCCTGG
Source organism: Macrotis lagotis (assembly GCF_037893015.1). Lineage (NCBI taxonomy): Eukaryota > Metazoa > Chordata > Mammalia > Peramelemorphia > Peramelidae > Macrotis > Macrotis lagotis. Next base: position 471,147,690 of record NC_133658.1, on the reverse strand, counting down.
AATTTTTCCCTATCTAAAACTGAATGAAGCCTCTGCACAAGCAATAAAGTTGTGGATCCCACTAAGAAAAAGACAATATCCAAAGAAGTTTTCTTTTTTAACTTTTTATTTATTTGTTTTTTCCAAAGAAGTTTTCAACAATAGACATCATGATGGATTTTCAGTTAAACTTTGTCTCTTTGGTGGAAAAGGCAAAGTAAAGCTCAATAAGGTTGGGGGGGGGGGTAGTGGGAAAGCCAGTGGGAGACTTTTAGACATGTGCAGTTCAGATCCCAAAAGCTTGACAACAACATTAGTCCTGGCAGCTAGATAGCAAGTCAGAAGGGAGGGTCCCAGCTCCAAAGAAAGTCTGAACTCTGGGAATACCAGGGAAAAGATAGAACAGGGTTGGTAGCAAACCATTGCATAGACAGGAGGAAAGGAGGAAATAAATCTCTGTAAAATCTAGACCTGGGCTACATATGTAATGACAAGCCAGGGATCTGATCCCAATTCTAGAATAAAAAAAATTTGGGTCTATACTCCTTATACCCTAGGATTAGATCTCAGACATGTCAAGATGAACAAAAAGTTAAGAGTGCTCACTTTAGAAAGTTACTTTGCAGATAAAGATGATAACAGTGCTACCTTGGAAGAATAAATTAGTGAAAAATTAACCACAGGGTTAGTCTGAAAAGAGTCTATGAATTGAAATAAAATCAAAAAGTTCTTAGAAGAGTTTAAAAAGAATTTAAAAACAAAACAACAGAGGAAGAAGAACAATGGAAAAAAGAAATGGGAGACATTAAAAAGAATTATGAAAAATTGACCAAACATATCACCTTCTTTAAAGGTAAAAACAACGAGGAACAGTCAGTTGGTGCAGCAGATCCAGCACTGACCCTGGAGTCAGGAGGACCTGAGTTCAAATCCAGATTCAGACACCTAATAATTGTCTACCTGTGTGAACTTGGGCAAGCCATTCTTAGCCCTATTTCCTTAAATAAATAAAATTTTTAAAAAAGTTAAATACCAATCTGGAAAAAGAATGTAACTTTTCAAAAAATAAAAATGTGCCAACTGGAAAAAGAAACATGAAAGTTTATTGAAGGAAATAAAACCCTAAAAATTAGAACTGAACAAATAGAAACCAATGAATCTATGAGACTAAAAGGTTCCATCAAACAAAGTAAGAAGGCTGAAAAAGTTGAAGAAAATGAAAAAAAAAAAATTAGGAAAAACAATTGACCTAGAAAATAGATCCAGGAGAGAAATTATGAATCACTGGACTACTAGAAAACCTAGATCAAAAAACAAACCTGGAAAACATTTTGCAGGAAATTATTAGAGAAAAATCATCCAACTCTATCCAACTCTGCTAGAACAAGAAGGTGAAATAGTCATTGAAAGAATATATAGATAGAGACCCCAGGATAAAATCTCCAAGAGTTTTTATAGTCAAATTTCAGAATTCTCAAATAAAGGAGGGAATATTGCAAGCAGCAAAAAGGAAGTAAATTAAATACAAAGGAATAATAATCAGTTTCATACATGTCTTATCAGCTTTGACACTGAAGTACTGGAGGACCTGGAATTACATCTATCACAAAGTAAAGGGCCTTGGATTACAACCAAGAAATTACTACCCTGCAAAATTCAGGGGAATATACTGTCAGGGGAATATATGGATGTTCAATGAAATAGAGGACTTCCAAAATATCCTGATAAAAAGGCCAATGAAGAATAGGGAATTCAGTCACCAAATACAGGACTGAAGAGATGCATAAAATGCTAAATGAAAATGGGAAAGAAAAAACAAAACAAATATACAAATTGTATACAATACTATAAGGGAGGATAACACTTGTAACTACGGAGAATTTAATTTCTCTTAAGTTAGTTAAAGGGTTGAATATAATTGAGGAGATTGAACTTAGAGAATATGGGTATAGTTGGTTCAGACCACATCACTATGATTGATGCAAAAAGCACTGATGAAAAGCAGGAGTGTTAATTCTAGATTACCTGTCTCAATTTCCTTTGACCTACTTTAATTCTGCTTTTCTCACAAAGGTTAGTACTTTTTCTGATGAGGGTATCATATGCAGGTCAGGCCTGAGTTTGTGTCTCTTGCACCTTACAGTCATTTGTAGAGTTTTGTTTTTGTTTTTTTAGTTTTTGCAAGGCAAATGGGGTTTAAGTGGCTTGCCCAAGGCCACACAGCTAGGTAATTATTAAGTGTCTGAGACCGGATTTGAACCCAGGTACTCCTGACTTCAGGGCCGGTGCTTTATCCACTGTGCCACCTAGCCATCACTATTATAGAGTTCTTAAGAGAGACCTTTAGAGTGTCCCATTACTTAGAGCACTTTGAGATTCAATAGTTAATTAAATCAGAAGTGGCTTCAAGAGCAAAGGGTGAGAAAATCATCCAAAAAACTACTTGAAACAATTATCAAATTCAACAAAATAGCATGATATAAAATAAACCCACAAAAGATCAATATTTCTATATATATGAATAATAAAGCCCAAGAGCAAGAGATAGAGAAATTGCAATTAAAGTAACTGTAGACATTATTAAATACTTTGGAATCTATCTACCTCCCAAGACAAACCCAGAAATCATATGAACACAATTACAGAGAACTTCTCACCCAAATAAATTCAGATCTAAAGAATTTGAAAAATATCAATTACTCAAGGTTATGCTGAGTCAATATTATAAAAATGACAATTCAACCCAAATTAAAATACTTGTTTAGTGCCGTAGAAATCAAACTATCACTATATTTTTCTAGTAACAAATTTCATCTGGAGTAACAAAAGATCAAGAATATCCCCAAAGAACAATAAACCATTTCATCCCCTTTGATTCATCAAATCCAATTCTAGTCCTATGTCCAGAAGAAATAATAAAAAAATGGAAAAAATGTTCACATATTCCAAAATATTCATAGGAACTTTTTGTAGGCAAATAATCAGAAATTTAGGGGTTTCCCATCAATTTGACAATGGTTGAACAAGGTATGGTATATGAATATTATGAAATTCTACTGTTCTATAAGATACCATAAAAGGTTGGACTCTAGAGAAGCATGGAATGAATTACAGGATCTAATGCTGTGTGAAGGGAGTAGAAATAAAAGAACATTTGACATATTAACAACAATGTTGCACAATGATGAGCCTTGATGTAAGCAGCTCTGCTCAGCAATTCAGAGAGCTAGGACAACCCTATTAGACCAGTTATGGCTATCGCTGTCCTCATCCAGAGGAATAAAAACAAACAAACCAACAAAAAAGTATTTTCAGAATCTGACGAACACTGCATTCACTTTTAAAAATATTTCTGTTATGCATGGCTTTTCCTTAATATAATTCCTTATACCAAGAATGACTAATTTTTAAACATGATTAACCCAAATTTCTATGTACAATATTCACCTTGCTTGCTACTGAGAGGAAGGTAGTAGGAAGGGGAGGTGAAAGGAAATTATGAATTTAAAAATATACATATGCACATAGATGAAGGTTGAAAATCTTTCCTAACATGTATTTGGAAAATTAAAATATCAATTAAAAAAGGAGTCAGTTCAAAGACTATGTTGTAAGACCTTCCTGGTCCATCAGCAACTAATGTCTTTTTTCTGCTTTATATTTATCTTGTTTATGATGACATTTTCATTGTCTACATGGTAAAAGTATAAATTTCTTGGGGACATGGTATGTTTTTGCTTTTTCTCTTCATCCACAGTCTTAGCCCAGTAATTATTATACAACAAGTAATTAATAAGTGCTTCTTGATTTATTTATTTGTAGTTTTCTGTATGTCTCATCCTAGTAGAATTATAGCTAGAAAATAAATGTTGGGCAAAGCTAGAGACAAAGGAGGATTTTGTATTTGTCTTCTTCTTGTACTCTGTAACCTGCATAGCACTTCCCTAAAATAGGAACTATTTAATTGAAGGTGGATGACTGTTCAGCAAAAGTAGAAACAAAGGAAATCAGTTCCTTCTCTATTAATGATTAAATAACTGAGCTATTGTGAGGACAAAAGTAAGATTACTGAATCTTGAATTGTAGCCTCCAGAAAACCCACAGAAGATTATAAATAGTGACAGTAAAGCTATCTACTGTATGGTTACTTGATAACAAGAATGAGTAGTTAGCAAGGGAACTCTTAACCATCATCTTCAGATCACCTGGATTGCCTAAGATTGTAGGAAAGATGAATTTTAGACCCTACGGAATGTAAACTGCTACCTTAGTGAAATGGAAGTTAGGCTGAGCAGTAGACGGAAGGGCTTTAAAAATCAGTGAAATCTACTTTGACTGTGCAGTGAGAGTGGACTTTTTTTCAACAGTCTGCATAATTTTTTTTTCTATTGAATAATTGTTTTTCTGTCTTTGCTGTTTTTCCACCAAGTCAGTCTGAGACTGACAAAAAGGGAACTTTGCTTGAGATCTTTTTGATTCTTCTCCTGTACTTAAGATGTGGTATATCAGACTTTGAGATAGGATTGGTATGATAAGATACAATAATATTAGGACTTATTATGGTGATAAAGTTACCCATCATATATTCAATAGACCCTTTACAAAACCTTATTTAGAGAGACAGCTTTGGAAAATCATCAACTGTGCCTGCAAACCAACTGTTTACAGAGTTCCAACACATCAAAAACATTACTATTGCTTTTTATATGTAAATGTCTATTCCCATAGACCCTTCTTCTCAGAGAATTGAGCATTAGAATCCATTGTGAGGCAATGTGGGGATACAGGAAATAGTTTTCAGTAAATTTTAAACTAAATGAATGAATGAATAGAACATTTCTTATTTGGACTGCAGAACTAGCACCTCTCAATCACTTAAGGGAAAAGCAGAATTCTCTTATTAATAATATGATATGCTAGGCTGCATATCTTAGGATTGTCCTTACTGTCTTGATGAAGACTGTTTATCTTAGGTCATAGTTTCCTTTGGGTATTTTTCAGGACTTTTTTCCAGAACAGTAGGCACATATTCGGGAGGGGGAGTATTTTCTCTACTATAATGTGACTCTCATAATTATTTTGGTCCTCTTATGAGTCAAAGTTAATATTTTTTGTCAGGAATAATATTTTAAAAAATGTAGATGGGAACTATTATAAATGTGAAGCATATTTTCTTATCTTTATTTTCATTTGGCATTCTTTTTTGATATTTAATAAATTGATTATATGGTTTAGCAAGCTGATTATATGGCAAGGCAATAAGAAAATATTTCATACATTGATAATTAGTTGCTTTTTAATCTTCTAAGATATAGGAATCAGACTTTTTTATGCATACTAAATAAAGATGTCCACCTACATCTAAAAAGAATTAGGAGAGGTTTCTTTCAATAGCTCTTCCTTGGAAAGAAAGAGTTATCTTTAGAATTTCTCAGTATTGTTTCAAGGATTTTGTTTTTGTTGCTTTTTTGATTTTTATTGCATATTTTTTATTCCTTGCTCTTGACAAGTCACTTTGCAACAGCTAATGACTTTCAAAGCTTCCTTGATTAGTCTTGGTCAGATTTCTGGGACAGAGCCAAGAGAGAGAAAATATACTATGAAGCTTCCATAGCTTTTTCTAATACAACTTTAAATGAAGCCTCTACATAGACCTTAAAGCTACAGAGCCCACCAAAAAATATGAAACAAGATCTCAACTCAAGATATTATGGAGGGTCTTAAGTAAAGATCTATCTCTTCTACGGTAAAGGGGAAGTAAAGTCATGCATAAGCAGAAGAGCAAGTGGCTCTTAGCCACGACATGGGTACAAGACATGGTAAAAACAACAAAGAAATGACAAATAAAAGATTATGCAAGGTAAAAGTTAGGCATTAGAGAATAAATAATACATGAAGAGATACAAAGATATATTAAATTAAAGGGAAATTTTTATACCTCTAAACACTTATTTGAATAAAAGTCTGCTCGAAACAATTCACATCTACAAAAAAGCAGAATATAAAATACACTCCCATAAATCATCAGTTTTCAGATATATATACATATATATATATATATGTATGAACAAAAAGCTGAAGAAAAAAGAAGAAAAAGAAATAGCAATTAAAGGAATTGTAAACAATATAAAATGCTAGGAAATCTTCTAGGAAACCTCCAAAGAAATATCCAGAAACTATATGAACACAATTACAAAATACTTTTCACACAAATAAAGTCAAATGTAAGCAACTGAGAAAATTTCAATTGCTCATGGTGAGACTGAGCTAAAAATGACTATTCTACTCAAATTAAATTACTTATTTATTGTGATACCAAAAAATCATTTACCAAAGTAAGGAAAAATAGAAACAAAATTCATCTGGAGCAATAAATGGTCAAGAATATTATGGAAATTGATGAAAATAAATGCAAATGAAGGTGACTTAGTTCTACCATATCTAAAATTATATTATAAAACAACAGTCATCAAAACTACTTAATATTGTTTAAGAAATAGAGTACTGAACCAGTGGATTTGAGTTGGTACAAAAGAAAAATATGTAAATGACTATTGTAATCTACTGTTTGATAAACTCAGGGACACTACTTGACAAAAACTGCTGGGAAAACTGGAAAATACCATGGCAAAAACTAGGCCTAGATTCACATTTCATGCTCTATATGAAAATAAGGTCAAAATGGTTAAAGGATTAAGAAATAAAGGGCAACACCATCAACCAATTAAGAGAACAGGAAATTAAATTTCAGATTTAAGGAGAAGGAAGAAATATATGATCAAAGAAAAAATAGAGAGCATTATAAATTACAAAATGGATGATTTTGAAGATATTTAATTAAAATATTTTGCACTAATAAACTCAGTCAGCCAAGATCAGAAAGAAGACAGAGTACTTGGAAACAATTTTCACAGCTCTTATTTCTGGTAGAGGAATAATTTCTAATATGTAGAGAGAACTCAAATTTATAAGTTTTCAAGTCATTCCCAACTGATAAATGATCAAAGTATATATATATATATATATATATATATATATATATATATATAGAGAGATAGATATATAGATAGATAGATAGATAGATAGATAGATATAGATATATATAAAAACAGTTTTCAGATGACCAAACTACTACTATTTATAGTCATATAAACAATGTCCTAAAACATTATTGACTAGAGAAATGCAAATTAAAACTACTATGAGGTAACACTTCACACCTATCAAATTAGTTGAGATGACAAAAAAGGAAACAAATCAATTTTGGAAAGGATGTAGGTAAATTTGAACATTAATGTACTTTTGTTGGAATTGTGAACTAGACCTCTCATTCTTTAGGACAGTTTGGAATTATGTTCTAAGGGAAATAAAACTCTTTCTACCCTTTCATCCAGCTATACCAATACTAGGTCTATATTACAAAGAAATCATAAAAAATAGAAAGTGTCTCACAAGGTCAAAAATATTTCCAGCAGCTCTTTTTGTAGTGGCAAAGAATTAGAAATTGAAGGAATACCCATCAAAACAATAATGGCTGAACAAGTTATGGTATATGAATGTTATGCTGTATTATACTTTAAGAGATCATGAAGAGTCAGACTTTAGAAAAGCATGGAAAGAATTACATGAACTGATGCTGAGGGAAATGAGCAGAACCAAGAGAATATTGTATTTATACAAAATATCCTAATATATAAACATAACAGAAATTTGTGTGTATCTATATTTATCTATGTATTTTACAATCAATTCTTTGCTTTATATATATTATGTGAAATTTATTTTTCTTTTTGATATTTTCTTTTTTGAAAATATATTTATTTATTTTCATTTATATGCGCAGGTATATGTTTACTTTACAAAGTCTTCCTCCACCCTCCCTCCTCACTCCCCTCCCCTCAGTGGTGAATAATCAGGATTAGGATTGTACATACATAGTTTTGATAACTATGTTTAGAGATGAGTCATTTTCAGTATGAGAAATTAGAAGGGAAAGACATATATAAGAGATAATTTTTATAAAGCCTTAATCAGATTCTGAAGTTTTTTCCTATTTGTATTGTTTTGTTTTTCTTCCTCTGGACGGGGATAACATTGTCCAAAGGTGGTCCAATATGCTTGTCCTAGTGCCTTGAACTGATGAGAGGAGCTGCTTCCAACAAGGTTGATCATCTCACAGTGTTGTTGTTAATGTGTACATTGGTCTGTTAGTTCTACTCCCTTCTCTCAGCATCAGTTCCTTTAACTTATTCCAAGTTTCTCTAGAGTCTAAACATTTATGGCTTCTTATAGTACAATAATATTCCATAGTATTCATGCTCCATAATTTGTTTAGCCATTCCGCATTTAATAGGCAGCCCTTCAATTTCCAATTCTTTGCTACTTCAAAAAGAGCTACTAAGAATATTCTGTAACATGTAGGACTTTTCCCATTTGTTATGATTTCTTTTGGATATGTATGAGTCTAGAATTAAAAATGCTGGGCATGAACATTTTTATTGCTCTTGGGGCATAGTTCCATGTTGCTCACTAGAATGTTTGGTTTCATTCACAACTCCACCAGCAATGCATCAATGTCCCAATCCTCCCATAATCTAAGCAATATTGATCATTTTCCCTTTTCCTCATTTTGCCCAATCTGATATGTGTGAGGTGATACCTCATAGTTGTTTTAATTTCAATTTCTCTAATCAAAGATTTGGAGCATTTTTTCATGTGACTGTATATTGCCTTAATTTCTTCATTTGATAATGGGGAATGATTTGCAACCTTATATATTTGATGTAGTTCTCTATATATTTTAGAAATGAGATATTTATCATATCTCATAGTTGTGAAGATTATTTCCCAGATTTCTGCTTCCTTCTGATTTTGGCAACATTGATTTTAATTAGGACAAAAAATTAATTTAAATACTTAAAAATCATTAATTTTGCATTTTATAATGCACTTTAATTCTCTTTTGCTGATAAATTTATATGCTTTCTATGGATCTGTTAGATTAAATATTTCTTGCTCTATTACTTTATCTATAGTGTTGCCCTTTGTGTCAAAATCCTGTACTCATTTTGATCTTATTTTGAAATACAGTGCCAGATATAGGTCTAGGCCTAGTTTTTGCCATATTATTTTCCACTTTCCCCAACAATTTTTTGTCAAATAGTAAGTTCTTTTCCCAGAAGCTGATGTTTATTTCTGTCAAGCAGAAGATTGCTTAAGTCATTTACTGTGGTTTTTTTTTTTAACCTATCCTAATCTACTGATTCTTTATTCTCTTTCTTAACCAGTACTAGGCAGTTTTGATGACTGTTGCTGCTTTATAGTATAGTTTTATATCTGGAAGAGCTAAGCCACCTTCATTTACATTTTTTTTTCATCAGTTCCCTTGCTATTCATGGCCTTTTGTTCCTCCAGATGAATTTTGTTACTATTTTTTCTAGCTCAGTAAAATAGTTTTTTGGTAGTTTGGTTGGTATGGCAATGAATAAGTAATTTAATTTGGGGAAAACTGTCACCTTTATTATATTAACTTGACTTAAATATGAGCAATTGATATTTTTATAATTGTTTTAGCTCTGTCTTTATTTGGTTAAGTAGTATTTTGAAATTATGTTCATACAGTATCTGGATTTGTCTTGGGAGGTTGATTCCCAAGTATTTAATGTTGTCTATAGTTATTTTAAATGGAATTTCGCTTTCTATCTCTTGCTCTTGGAATTTGATATATGTATTTGATATATGATATATGTAGGTGTATTTTAAATCCAGCTACTGCTGAATTTGTTAATTATTTCAAGGAGGGTTTTAGATGATTTTCTCAGGTTCTCTAAGTATACCATCTTATCATCTACAAAGAGGGAAACTTTTGCTTCCTCATTACCAATTCTGATTCCTTCAATTTCTTTCTCTTCTCCTATTGCCCATTGCTAGCTAATTCTAATACTGTACTGAATAGTAACATTGATAATAGACATCATTTTTTCACCCCAGTTTTTATTTCTGGTTATTTTTTTAGGTTTTGCAAGGCAAATGAGGTTAAGTGGCTTGCCCAATGCCACACAGCTTGGTAATTATTAAGTGTCTGAGACCATATTTGAACCTAGGTATTCCTGACTCCAGGGCCGGTGCTTTATCCATTTAGCCACTTAGCCGCCCCCATTTCTGGTTATTTTTAAAGGCTATAGAGTTAAAAAGAACTGAAAATAGATTTTTCAAGGTTTTTAGTTTTATGATTTCTCTCTCTCCCTTCCTTCCCCTTTCCCCCAGACAGAAAGTAGTCTGATAAAGATTCTATATTTAAGCCATGATAAGCATAGATGAATATTGACCATATTGAGAGAGGAGAATCAGATTCAAATGGAAGAAAAAACCATTAGAGGGGAAAAAATGACATAATACAAACACATCTTTTAAAAATTAAAGATAATACACTTTGGTCTTCATTTCAACTCCACATTTCCTTCTCTCAATGTGAATGATAACTTCCATCATAGGTCTTTAAAAATTATCTTTGTAGGCTGCTAGATGGCACAGTGGATAAAGCTCCAGCCCTGGAGTCAGGTGTACCTGAGTTCAAATCTGCTCTCAGACAATTAATAATTACCTAGCTGTGTGGCTTTGGGCAAGCCACTTGGCCACCTTGCCTTACAAAAAAAACTATAAAAACCCCTTTAAAAATTGTCTTTGATTATTGTGCTACTGAAATGAAGAAATCCATCATGGTTGATCATCATCCCATGATATTATTAATGTGTATAATGTTTTTGAGGTTCTTCTCATTTGACTCAGCATCACTTCATGCAAGTCTTTTCAAGCTTTTCTGAAATTCCATCTCTCATAATTTATTATAGAACAATAGTGTTCCATTATATAAATATACCAAAATTTGTTCAGCCATTTCCCAGTCGATGGACATCCCCACAATTTTCAATTCTTTGCCACTACAGAAAGATTTGCTATGAGTATTTTGGGAGTTTTACCATTTTTAATGATCTCTTCAAGGGCATGCAGTTTTATAGGTCTTTGGACATTATTCCAAATTGCTCTCCACATAAGTTCAATCACTTCAAAACTCCACCAACAATGCATTAGAGTCCCAAGTTTCCCACATCATTTTCCTTTCTAGTCATACTGGTCAATCTGAGAAGTGAAGTGTGAGGTGGTACCTCAGAGATGCTTTAATTTGCATTTTGCTAATCAGTAATGATTTAGAGAGATTTTTCATATGAATATATATAGCATTGATTTTTTTGTCTGGAACTGCCTTTGCATATATATCCTTTGACCATTTGTCAATTATGGAATGACTTTTTTATTTTATAAATTTGACTCAGTTCTCTATATATTTCACAAATGAATCCTTTGTCAGAAACAATAATTGCAAAAAAAGTTTCCCAACTTAATATATTCCTTTTAGTCTTGGTGGTAATGGTTTTGTTTATACAAAAGCTTTTTAGTTTAATGTAATCAAAGATAGCCAGCTTTTTAAAATAATGTTGTCTAGTTCTTCTTTGATTATAAACTGCTCCTCTTTCCATAGATCTGATAGATAAATGATTTCTTGTCAGCTAATTGGTTCACAATATTACTTTTTATGTCTAAAATCTCCAGCCATTTTGACATTATCCTGGTAAAGTTTGATTTATGTTTTTTCTGCCATATTATCTTCCAGTTTTCCTGGCAGTTTTAATTGAAGAATGAGCTTTTTTTTAATCCAAGAAGCTGGAATCTTGAGGTTTATCAAACAATAGATTCTAATCATTTGTTTCTATCTCTTTTGTACCTAGATTATTCCATGGATCCATCTCTCCATTTCTTAGCTAGTACCAAAAAGTTTTTATGACTATTTAAATTATATTTTGGATTTGATATGACTAGTCTACCTTCCTCTGCATTTCTTTTCTTTTCTTTTTTCTTTTAGGTTTTTTTTTTTGCAAGGCAAATGGGGTTAAGTGGCTTGCCTAAGGCCACACAGCTAGGTAATTATTAAATGTCTGAGACCAGATTTGAACCCAGGTACTCCTGACTCCAGGGCTGGTACTTTATCCGCTGCACCACCTAGCTGCCCCCTCTGCATTTATTTTCATTAATTTCCTTGATATTCTTTACCTTTTCTATCTCCATATGAATTTAATTACTATTTTTCCTAGCTCATGAAAGTAAATTTTTGATTGACATGACATTAATTAAGTAATTGAATTTAGGTAGAATTGTCATTTTTATTAGCTCAGTCTTCCCATGAACGATTGATATTTGTCCAGGTATTTAAATATCTGATTTTATTCATGTGAAAAGTATTTATAACTGTTTTCATAAAGTTTCTGAGTCTTCTTTGATAGGTAGACTTCCAAGTATTTTATGTGGCTTGATATTATTTTAAATGATATTTCTATTTCTAGTTCTTGCTGCTGCAACTTGTTAGTAATTTATAAAAATATTGAGTATTTATGTGGGTTTATTTTATATTCTGTGACTTTGGTAAAGTTGCCAATGGTTTCCAGTAGTTCTTTAGATGACTTCCTAAGATTCTCTAGGTATACTTATCATATCATCTGCAAAGAGTGAGGGCTTATTTCTTCATTATTGATTATGAATCCTTCAATTTCTTTATCTTCTTTTATAAGTAGCATTTTTTGCAAAATTAACATTTCTAATAGAATATTTAATAGCATTGATGAAAACAAGGCTCTTTGTTTCACACCTGAACTTATTGAGAATGTTTCTAGATTATCCCATTACATTTGATGCTGGTTAATGGTTTTAGAAAGATTCAACTTACCTGAGGAACATTACATTTACTACAATACTTTGTGGTGTCTAAAATAGGAATGAGTGCTGCTTTTTCCAAAAGTTTTTCAGCATCTATTGAGATAATCATACGATTTTGGTTAGGTGTTTTATTGATATGGTCAATTATACAGATAGCTTAACTAATGTTGAACCAACCTTTCATTCATGGTATAAATCCTGTTTGATCATAGTATATCATCCTGGTGATAAATTGCTGCAATCAATGTTTTGTTTAATGTTTTCTTTAAAATTTTTGGTTTCATATTTGTTAGTGAAATTGGTCTTTAATTTTCTTTCTATGTTTTGACTCTTCCCAGTTTCAATATCAGTACCACATTGGTGTCATGAAAGGAATTTAACAGCTATATTTCTTCATCTATTTTCTTCAAATAAGTTATATAGAATTACCACCCATCATTCAGTTAATGTTTGGTAGAACTCACTTGTGAATCTATCTGACCCTGGAGATTTTTTCTTAGGGAGTTCAATTATGGCTTGTTGAAATTATTCTTCTGAAATAAGATTATTAAAGTATTTAATTTTCTCTTTTTATCTGGATAATTTATATTTTTGTGAATATCTATCCATTTCACTTGGTATAGAGTTAGATAAAATAGTCACAAATTTTTACTTCAATTTACTCTTCATTGGAGGTGAATTCAACTTTTTCTTTTTTGGATACTAGTAATTTGGTTTACTTTTTTTTAAATAAAATGAGGCAAAACTTTATCTATTCTATGGGGTTTTTTCCATAAAAGAAACAAACTTTTTTTTTTTGTTTTCAATTTTACTAATTTCACCTTTAATTGTCAGAATTTCCAATTTGGTATTTAATTGGGGATTTTTAATTTCTTCTATCTCTAACTTTATTAGTTGCATGCTCATTTGATTGATATACTCTTCCTGTTTTTTATACATGCAATCATTTAGAGATATATTATATCCCCCTAATAATTGTTGTGGTTATATCTCATAAGTTTGTTATGCTGTCTCATTATTGTCACTGTCTTGAATGTTATTATCGATTAATGTTTTATGACTTGCTATTTGATTTATTCTTTCTTTAAAATTAGGTTGCTTAGGGGCAACTAGGTAGCACAGTGGATAAAGCATCAGACCTGGAATGAGGAGGACCTGATTTCAAATGCAAATCCAGTCTCAGACACTTAATAATTACCTGTGTGATTTTATGCAAATCACTTAACATTGTCTAACCAAAACAAGCAAAAAAAAAAAGTTTATTTACTTTCCAATTAGTTTTAGGTCTATTTCTCCTTGACTCATTATTACATGTGATTTTTATTGCATCAGGATCTGAAAAAGATGATTTCAATATTTCTGCCTTTCTGCATTTGATTGTGAGGGTTTATGTCATAATGTTTGGTCAATTTTTGTATACATGTCATGTACCATAGGAAGGAAAATATATATTATTTTCTATTCCCATTCAAATTTCTCCAGAGATCTCTCCTTTCTGTTTTCTAACATTTTATTCAACTCCTTAACTTCCATCTTATTTATTACATAATTAAATTTATATAATTCTGAGAGAATGAATTTGAGGTTCCTAATCAGTAGTGTTTTGCTGTCTATGTCTTCCTGTAATTCATTTGTATTTTCCTCTAAGTATTTGGATGCTATATCAGTTTTTGCATACATGCTTAGTAATGAAATTATTTCATTGTACATGGTACATTTTAGGAGGTTATAGTTTCCTTCATTATTTCTATTAATGAATTCATTTTTGCAGCTGCTTTATTTGAGATAAGGATTGCCAGCCCTGCTTTATTCATTTCAGCTGAAGCATAGTATACTTTTTCCAGTCTTTTATCTTTCCTCTGTGTGTATCTCTCTGCTTCCAATGCATTTCTTGTAAGCAGCATATGATGGGATTCTGGTTTTTGATCCACTCTGCCATTAAATTCCATTTTATGGGAGAGTTCATCCTCTTCACATTCACTGCTATTATTGCTAACTCTTTATTCCCCTCCATGTTATAATCCCTTCATTTGAATGTTTTCCTTTGTTTCACTTTAAACTTCCTCCCTAGTGTTTTGTTTCTGAATAACATTTTCCTCAATGCATTTCCCCCTTCTATACACCATCCTCCCTTTCTTTCCCCTTTCCCTTTTCCCCTGCTTTCTTCCCTCCATTTAACAGTCCCTCTTTCACTATCTCTTTCCTCCTAATACTTGAAAGGTAAGCTACAGTTGTAAACTCAACTGAGTGTGTGTATAAATTCTTCTTTTAATAAAATCTGATGACATTAAAATTCAAATAATTATCACTTCTTCCCTTCTTTCCATCTATTACAATAGGTTCTTTGCACCACTTCATGTGAAATATTTTACCCATTTAACCTTCCCCTTCCTCTCATCTCTTTATAATCGCCCCTTTTTTAATGAAACACTTTTTTTAATCATTACATCAAAGTCATGTACCTACCATGAATGTTCATACCTTCAGCCTGTCAAAGTACTCATGAGTTATGAGGGTCTTCTTCCTAGGTGGGAATACAACCAGTTTCATCTTTTTGGATGACAATTTTTTTTTTGTTTTACGTTGTTTATTTTTTCATGTAGCTCTCGAGTCTCCTGTTTGAAGATCAAGCATTCTGTTTCACTTTGATCTTTTCATTAGGAAAGTTTGAAAGTTCCCTATATTAGTTAATGTCCATCTTTTCCCCTGGGAAAGTAGTCTCAGTTTTGCTGAATAGTGGATTCTTGGCTGCATTACAGGCTTCCTTGCTCTCTGAAATGTCATATTAGAATATGACATTAGAATTAGACATTTCAATCACTTAATGTTGATGCAGTCAAGTACTATGTAATGTGACTCCTTGGTATTTCAATTGCTTCTTTCTGGCTGTTTTCAGGATTTTCTCTTTGATTTGATAATTCCAGAATTTGGTCACAATATTCCATGGTATTTTCATTTTGGGTTCCCTTTCAGGAAAGGATTAATGAATTCTTTCAATGTCTATTTAACCCTCTGGTTCAAGGATATCATGGCAGTTCTCTTCAAGCAAATTCTGAAGTGTGGGGGACATGTTTTTTTTTTAACAAGATTTTCAAGTAGTCCTATGGTTCTTAAATTGTCTCTCTTGGATCTATTTTCCAGGTTATTTATTTTACCAATGAGATATTTTACATTTTCTTCTCTTTTTTTTGATTTTGTTTAACAGATTCTTGGTGTCTTATGAAGTTATTTGCTTCTGCAGATTCCAATCTTATTTTCAGAGAATAATTTTTTTATTTAACTTTTTTATCTGCTTTTCCACTTGGCCAATTATGCTTTTTTTTAAAAAAATCATTTCTATATTTTTGTAAAATCTACATGAATACACTCTGAAACAAGAGTACAATAAAATATAATATACTTCAAATGGTGAATATACAAACTATTAGAGTTCAATTTTGAATACTGGTACTTTCCCTCCTTTAAATTGAACTAAAAAAGAAAAAAAAAAGAAAAGAAATGAAAGAAATACTGGTTTAAAACTACCTGACAAAAATTCATGCCAAGTGTCAACTTGCTAGTGAAAGAGTAGAGCTGAGATTGAAATGTCTGCACAGGTGCCAGGACTTGTGAGTGACCCAGCTACTACTTTGTCCACCATTAAGAAAGTGACAAGAATGAATACTACCATCCAAAATATGCTACATGAAATTCTATAGAAATACTGTGCAAGGTACAAGATTTTAAAAAAATTTTCTTTTAATAAAAAAAAGCTTTGCACAAACAAGCCATTAGCTTATTTCAAGGAAAAAAAAACCTGAAAATCAGTCTAAGGTTTTTGTTTTGAATGAGTGTAAGCTAAATGATACAAAAAATTCCACTAGGTATCTCTTTTCTCTGTTGTTCTCTTTCAGAAGCTTTCGGATCCATTCTTCAATTCACATTCTAAAATACCTATTTTAGCAGAGTCTTCACATAGCACCAGTTAAGTGAGTACTGTGTTTACATAGTAATTAATTGCTGGCATGCATAAAAATGAATCAAAATTTTCTATTATAACAATAATATCATCCTTCCCTATTCCACCCTCCCTAACCTAGAAAATCACCTCTTACAGAATTATTTTATTGTTCCAAGTCTGAGTGTAACTTGATAATGTGAACTGCTTGGTCCCTTTTTCATATTTATATGTTATTTCAAGAGGCAGTTTTCTGTCAGTATCTCAATGTATAGTTCATGTCTCACTTAAACATGGGGTAAGGGTAATTGATTTCCAGTTAAGTCTCTGAGTGCTTTCTTAAATGCATTTTAAAAAGTTGTCAAATCTCCACTCAGCCAGGAAAGGCACAGGAGCCACCTCACTTTTCACATGTTACTGTGACTTTGGGCCTCACTGTGAGCTGAAGTACAATGGTGGAGGGAGAATTGACTACTGCCCCATGGGTCATGGCCTTGCTTCCAACCACCTGCTTCTCTTCCTGGACCAGCTGCAAAGTCTTCACTTCCGGCTCTTGCTTCACCACCACTGTTTTGGACTTCACCTCAGGCCCCTGGTTCACTGTGCTGATGACTGGGTGGGGGGGTGGCCAGCTGTCTGCTGGGCAAGCACTGAATGTCTCATGACAGGAATCCCTTGGGCTCTGAACACTGAGATGAATACTCTGACAGCTAGTGGAGTCCCAACTATGTTGATGCTTCCAGATTCAGCTGAAACTGAGCAAGTTGTCTAGCTGGGATAGTATTGATTTTGGCAGGCTGCATGGTGATTTTGTCTCCATTTTCAGTGGACACTAACATCATTGTAGGGATTGTCTGAATTACAACCTTTGGGGTGGTTACTGTCCTGTGGCTCGTGCTGGTTATTAATGATGA
The DNA here is from genome assembly GCF_037893015.1 of Macrotis lagotis. Taxonomy (NCBI): domain Eukaryota; kingdom Metazoa; phylum Chordata; class Mammalia; order Peramelemorphia; family Peramelidae; genus Macrotis; species Macrotis lagotis. The sequence continues at coordinate 471,130,092 of NC_133658.1, read as the reverse complement.
ACCTGCATTGACTGACTGAACTGCCACTGGTGAAATTTTCTGTCCCAAAAAGGTCATGTAAACAGGCACTTGAATTGCCCCATGAACTGTCCTGGGAGCACTTGTTGCTAAAACAGAAGAGGTGGTGGAAGGAGATCTGAAAGATGCCTCCGGCCTAGAAGAGTTGATGCTCACAACTCTGGCTACAGTTTTCTCTGCTTTGGCATAGTTTAGAGGAGATTAGTTCTTTCCCCATACAGACACTACTGCTTTCAGTAGGCTTTCAGCAGTTAGTAAAACTGTTCTAATGACTTTCCATCAGTGGTTGATGTAAATCTTCATTTTGTGTGACTTTTTTCTTTCTTTTTTAAGTTTTTGCAAGGCAGTGGGGTTAGGTGGCTTGCTCAAGGCCAAACAGCTAGGTAATTATTAAATGTCTAAGGCAGGATTTGAACTCAGGTACTCCTGATTCCAGGGCTGGTGTTCTATCCACTCCACCTAGCTGCCACCAAGTGTCACTTTTGTCATCATCAATGACAATTATATTTTTTTGGTATCTCCTTGAATTGATACATGAACCTCTGCCCTTCTACCTTTGCAAGAATTCTCATTTGTTAATAGTATCTCAAGGCCCTTCACACAGTATCATATTTCATGTCTGGTTTGTTCTTGTGCTTTTCCCAGAGCTTGGAACAGCCTTGGAATCCACATGCTTGAGTATCACTTTTCTCTCTGTGTCCATTTAATATATCAAGGACAGGTAATTTTGTCCTGAAGGAGATCTAAAGGGAACTCCCACAAATATGCTGTGTTACCTTTGCCTTCTCTGGGTTTCTTCTTGATACATAACTCAGGTGACCCCTTGGAAACAGCTGGTCGGTGGGTCTTTGGTTTTTGGTCAACTCTTCTTCTTCATTGGCTCATGGATATCTGGTGATGTTGGAACAGGAGAGGTATCCATAGGTTTTGACTCCTCTGTTGACACTTCTACAACAGTTTCTGTGATAACATGTGGTCTCATAGCAGCATGGATAAACTCTGGAGTAGACACACAAGGAGGAACGAAGACTTCCAACAGGACTTGTTGTATTCCTCAAGCAGGTTGAAGACTCCTTATGAAGCAAGGCTTCAGCAGTTTCAATTGTCTTATCTGTGTAGTGCACATTACTACTGTGAACTGCTGCTTCAACTGATTCCACAGTCTCAATTTCAACTTCATCCTCTTCTGCCACATCTTGAATCATGTAAGTCTCATCATCATAGACTAGAACCTGGGCTGCATAGCCCTGGTTTAATCTGGCACTTGGAACTGGCTCTACACAATCACTGCTGGATATTTGGAAACTTGTTCACTTTCCTCTTGATTGTTTAATTCATTACTGGAAATCTCCAAAAACAGAACCCCCATTGTCAACCACTGCAGATGTTATTATGTGCTCCTTGGGAAAGCTTCGAGGGTTAATATTAAGATATACAAAGTTTCATGGATAGTTGTCAATGCTGTTTATCTGTGATATCAATTTTTAATTTCAATGAGATACATGGAGTTTGGTACATCAGAAATCAACTCTTTTGAAGATGGTTAAACAAGGAGTATTCTCCTAGAGTTGGTTTCATCTGCTGCCTGACCCCTGCCCTGCCCCAGGACCAAGGACAGCAGCAGCGGCTGAAGCAGGAGTTAAACACATCTAGTTGAGGTAGCACTCTGCCCATCTCCCTCCCACCTGGGTTGTCGAGCCCGATGGGGCCTGCCCCCCACCACCACACACTCTTCCCAGGCCCCAGACAGCAGATGTCAGTGCCACAGCTTGCCAATTTTCTTTTTGAAGAAGTTGTTATCATTTTCCATTTGCCCAAGTGTGTTTGTTTTATTCTTTTTAGGTTTTTGCAAGGCAAAAGTGGCTTGCTCAAGGCCACGCAGCTAGGATTTGAACTCAGGTACTCCTGACTCCAGAGGAGGTACTCTATCCACTGCACCACCTAGCTGCCCCTGGCCAAGTGTGTTTTTGAGGGAATTAAAGTCTTTTTGCATTTGTCTAATTGTCTAATTTAAAGGATTTGGTTTTATGGTCATTTTTTTTTTTGTTAGAAGATGCTAATTTTCTCTTGCATTTCTTTTCTCAGATTTTCCATTTTATTATTAAATACCTTTTTGATTTCATCTAAGAAATCTTTCTGGGCTAGAGACCAATTTATATTCTTCTCTGAAGTTTCACATATAGCATCCCTTCTGTCCTTTTATGAGACAGCATCATAATCTCCAAGGTAATATTCAGTAGACCCTGCTTTCTGCTGGTCTTTTTTTTTTTCCTTTTGGCAAATTGGCTGTCCCTAGGGTCTTTCTGTTGGATGGGGAGGGACTGCTTTGCAGACCTATGATGTTGAAAACCCTAGAGGTCTTGCTTACTGGGGTTAGGAAATCATAATACTCAGTGGGCCATCCACTAAGGAAGGCCAGATAACTTTCGCTGGATTTTCAGTGTTGGGGTGTCAGTGACCTATTCCCTAGGCTGAGGCTGGACCTGAGCTGTCATCATAGAACTCTGTCACTGGGCTAAGCTATCAGAGTTAGAAACTCCTGAGGCTCTCTCTGAATAATCAGTTGAAAAAGTCCATAGTTGGGCCTGGGGAAAGGTTTAAATACCTGGGACAGCTTCTGTGTTGGATCTAGAGAAAGTCAGACCCTACTACAGAAACAGAGCATATTCTGCTGGGAACATGAGGGTAAGTATAGCCTAGCTTGTGGAACTGGTGACCTGGGAAGTACCACAGGAGTTCTCCTAATCAGTGAGCTGGAACTCTCCCAATCCAACTACCGTGCACCCTACTCTCACTGCAAAGACTTGTGTTTCCCATTGCAAAGGTCTCCTCTCACACCACCCTATTTCTCCAGGTTAGTACTTGCCTAGCCCTGATGCCAGTATGTTGACTCTCTGCTCTGTGCCCTAGGCATGTCTATGGTCCCACCATGATAGACTTTTATGGAAGACATTCCTCTCTGTTCTTTTTTGTTTGTTTTGTTTTTGTTTTTTTCATTTTAATCAAAGATATTATTTGAGTTTTACAAATTTTCCCCCAATCTTACTCCCTCCCCCAACTGTAAGCAATCTATCAGTCTTTACTTTGTTTCCATGTTGTACATTGATCCAAATTGAGTGTTATGACAGACAAATCATATCCTTAAGGAAGAGACAAAAAGTCTAAGAGATAAAAGGATCCCACAATAAGCTATCTCTTTTTATTCTAAATTAAAGGGAATAGGGCTTGAACTTAGTTCAAACTCCACGGCTCTTTATCTGGATACAGATGGCACTCTCTTTTGCAGACAGCCCAAAATGGTTCCCAATTGTTGCACTGATGGAATGAACAAGTCCCTCAAGGTTGAACATCACCCCCATATTGCTGCTAGGGTATACAGTGTTTCTCTGGATCTGCTCCACACACTCAGCATTGGCCCATGCAAATCCCTCCAGGCTTCCCTGAAATCCCTTCCCTCCTGGTTTCCAATAAAACAAAATTGTTCCATGACATACATATACCACAGTTTGCTAAGCCATTCCCTAATTGAAGGACATTCATTTTATTTCCAGTTCTTTGTCACCACAAACAGGGCTGCTATAAATATCTTTGTACAAGTGATGTTTTTACCCTTTTTCATCATCTTTTCAGGGTATAGACCCAGTAGTGGTATTGCTTGATCAAAGGGCATGCTCACTTTTGTTGTCTTTTGGGCATAGTTCCAAATTTCTCTGCAGAAAGGTTGGATGAGTTCACAGCTCCACCAACAGTGTAATAGTGTCCCAGATTTCCCACAACCCTTCCAACAAAGACCATTATCCTTCCTGGTCATATTGGACAATCTGAAAGGTATGAGGTGGCACCTCAGAGAAGCTTTAATTTGCATTTCTTTAATAATTAATGATTTAGAGTAATATTTCATATGGCTACGGATTGCTTTGATCTCCTCATCTGTAAATTGCCTTTGCACATCCTTTGACCATTTGTCAATTGGGGAATGCCATTTTGTTTTAAAAATATGACTCAGGGGGTGGTTAGGTGGCTAAGTGAAAGTCAGGAGTACCCTGGAGTTAGGAGTACCTGGGTTCAAATCTGGGCTCAGACACTTCATAATTGCCTAGCTGCGTGGTCTTGGACAAGACACTTAACCCAGTTTGCCTTGCCAAAACCTAAATAAAAATAAAAATAAAAATATGACTCAGTTCTCTGTATATTTTAGAAATGAGTCCTTTGTCAGAGTCATTAGTTGTAAAGATTGTTTCCCATTTACTACATTTCTTTTGATCTTGGTTACAGTGGTTTTATCTGTGCAAAAGCTTTTTAATTTAATGTAATCAAAATCATCTAGTTAGCTGTAGGTGATGTTCTCCAACTCTTCCTTAGTCATAAACTACTCCCCTTTCCATAGATCTGACAGGTAAACTAGTCCTTGATCTTCTAATTTACTTATAGTATTGGTTTTTATGTCTAAATCCTGTAACCATTTGGATGTTATCGTGATAATGGGTGTTAGGTGTTGGTCTAATCTAAGTTTTTTCCATATTAACTTGCAATTTTACCAGCAGTTTTATCAAAGAGAGAATTTTTATCTCAATAGCTGGACTCTTTGGTTTATCAAACAGGAAATTACTATAATTGTCTCTGGCTTTTGCACCTATTAAATTCCACTGGTCCACCACTCTATTTTTTAGCCAATACCAAACAGTTTTGATGACTGATGCTTTATAATATAATTTTAGATCAGGTAGGGCTAAGCCTCTTTCTTTTGTATTTTTTTCATTAATTTCTTGGAAATTCTTGACTTTTTATTTTTCTATATGAATTTACTTACAATTTTTTCTAACTCATTAAAGAAATTTTTTGGAATTTTGATTGGTAGGGCACTAAACAGATAGTTTAATTTTGGTAGAATTGTCATTTTTATTATATTAGCTCTACCTATCCATGAGCAGTTGATATTTGCCCAGTTATTTAAATTTGATTTAATTTGTGTGGGAAGATTTTATAATTGTTTCCAAAAAGTTTCTGAGTCTGTCTTGGCAAATAGACTCCCAGGTATTTCATATTGTCTGAGGTTACTTTGAATGGAATTTCTCTTTCTAGCTCTTCCTGATGTATCTTGTTAGACATATATAGAAAAGGTGAGGATTTATGAAGGTATATTTTATAACCTGCAACATTGCTAAAATTGCTAATTGTTTCCAACAGTTTTTTGGATGATTTCTTGGGATTCTCTAGGTAGAGAATCTTCAAAGAGTGAGAGTTTTGTCTCTTCCTTCCCAATTCTAATTCCTTCAATTTCTTTTTCTTCTCTAATTGCTGAAGCTAACATTTCCAATACGATTTTGAATAGTAGTGGTGATAATGAGCACTCTTGTTTCACCCCCTGCTCTTATTGGGAATGTCTCTAGCCTCTCCCCATTGAATATAATGCTTGTTGATGGTTTCAGATAGATACTGCTAATTATTCTAAGGAACAATGCATTTATTCCTATACTCTTTAGTGTATTTATTAGGAATGGATGCTATATTTTGTCAAAAGCTATTTCAGCATCTATTGATAAGATCATATAATTTCTGATAGGTTTGTTGTTTATATAATTGAGTATTAACAGTTTTCCTAATATTGAACCAACCCTGCATTCCTGGGATAAACCCTACTTGATTGTAATTGTAATTGTTTTGATAAGTTTTTATTTAAGATTTTGTAATTGTTTTGATAAGATTTTATTTAAGATTTTTGAATATATATTCATCAGGGAAACAGGTCTATAATTTTCTTTCTCTGTTTTAACTTTTCCTAGTTTAGGTAACAGCACCATATTGGTTTCATAGAAAGAGTTAGGCAGAGTTCCATCTTTCCCTATATTTCCAAAGTATTTATATTGAATTGGAATCAGTTGTTCCTGAAATGTTTCGTACAATTCACTTGTGAATCCATCAGGCCCTGGAGATTTTTTTCTTAGGGAGTTCAATGATTTCTTGTTGAATTTCTTTTTCTGAGATAGGTTTGTTAGGTACTTAATCTCCTCTTCCTTTAACCTGGGCAACTTATATTTTTGTAAATATTCATCAATTTCACTTAGATTATCAAATTTATTGGCATAGATTTGGGCAAAATAATTTCAAATTATTACTCCAATTTCCTCCTCATTGGTGGTGAGTTCACCTTTTTCAATTATGATACTAGCAATTTGGGTTTCTTCTTTTTTTTAAATCAAATTGACCAGAGGTTTATCAATTTTATTGGTTTTTTCATAATACCAACTTTTGGTTTTATTTATTAATTCAATAGTTATTTTGCTTTCAATTTTTTAATTTCTCCTTTAATTTTTAAAATTTCTAATTTGGTATTTAATTGGGGATTTTTGATTTGTTCTTTCTCTAATTTTTTTAGTTGCATGTTTAGTTCACTGATTTCCTCTTTCTCCAATTTGTTCATGTAAGCATTTAAAGCTATAATACATCCCCTGAGAAACTCTTTGAATGAATCCCATAGGTTTTGCTATGTTGCTTCATTATTGTCATTATCTAGGGTAAAATGGTTAATTCTTTCTATAATTTTTTTTTTGGTCCACTAATTCTTTAAAATGAAGTTATTCAGTTTCCAATAGGTTCTAGGTCTATATATCCTTAGCCGAATATTGCATATGACTTTTTATTGCATTGTGATCTGAGGAAGATGTATTCATTATTTCTGTCTTTCTGCAGTTTATCATTAGATTTTATGCCCTAGTACATGGTCAAATTTTATGTAAGTTCCACGTACTGCAGAGGAATAGGCATATTCCTTTCTATCCCCATTCAATTTCCTTCATAATTCTACCATATCAGTGGGTGGCTAGGTGGCGTAGTGGATAAAGCACCAGCCTTAGAGTCAGGAGTACCTGGGTTCAAATCTGGTCTCAGACACTTAATAATTACCTACCTGTGTGCCCTTGGCCAAGCCTCTCAACCCCATTTGGCTTGCCAAAAACTTAAAAAAAATAAGTCTAGCATATCTAATTTTTCTAACAATCAATTTACCTCATTAACTTCTTTCTTGTTTATTTTATGATTTGATTTATCTAGATCTGAGAGTGGGATGTTGAAGTCTTCCACTGGTAGAGTTTTGCTGTCTATGTCTTCCTGTAGTTCTTTCAGCTTCTCCTCTAAGTATTTGGATGCTATCCCATTGATTGTATATATATATATATATATATATATATATATATATATATATATATATATATATATATATATGTATGTATGTATGTATGTATGTATGGATTGCTACCCCTGTTTTTTTTAACTTCAGCTGAAGCAAAATATATTTTGCTCCAACCTTTTACCTTTATTCTATATGTATTTCTTTGCTTCAAATAAGTTTCCTGTAAGCAGCATATTGTAGGATTTTGGTTTTCAATCCACTCAGCTATTTGCTTATGTTTTAAGGGAGAGTTCATCCCATCAGCATTCAAAATTATGATTACTAATTCTTTATTGCCCTCCATGCTATCTTCCCTCTGTTTGCAATTTTCCCCCTTCCCCCCCACTTTATCCGTATTCCCCAGTATTTTGTTTCTGAATACCACCCCTACAGTGTGTTTGCCCTTCTATATCACCCCTCCCCTTTCGTTCCCCTTTCCCTTTTTCCCCTCCCTTCCTTTTGTAAGTTCCCCCTTTTCCCCCACTCCCCCTCCCTTTCTCTGTCCTCCCTCCCCATTTCCCCTTTCAAAACATGAAAGGTTAGATGGTTTTTAAGTTAAATGAGTACGTGTAAGTTGACTTTAAGTCAAGTCTGATGATAAGAAGATTCAGGTGTTTCTCATCTCCTTCCTTCTTCCCCTCTATTACCATAGGTATTTTATGCCTCTTAGTCTAATGAGATTTACCTCATTCAATCCCTTCCATCCTCCTGTCTCCTTTCTGTCCCCACTTTTTAAGGTAGTATTTTTGAGATCATTCTATATGAGTCATAGAAAATTCTGAGTATCTGTCACTTCTAGCTAAGTGTATTCTAACTAATAGAGTTAAATTCTTTACAGTTATTACAGTCTTTCTCCCAAGTGGGCTTAAAGCCACTTACATCCCATTGGATAGCAGTCTCATGCATAGATCATGAATGTCTATCACTTCGGTCTAGGTATATTCTCTCTATTACAGTTACAATTCTCAAGATTTATGAGAATCTTTTCCCCCCATGCTGGAATATAGCCAGTTTCAACATAATGGATTGCAGATTTTTTTCTTTTACCACCCCCCCCCTTTTTTAACCTTTTCTTGTGTCTCTTGAACCTCCTGTTTGACGTCCAAATTTTCTATTTAGCTCCAGTCTTTTCATCAGGAATTTTTGGAATTCTTCCATTTCATTAAATGTCCATCTTTTTCCTCGGGAAGAGAAGGCTCCACTTTGCTGGATAGTGGATTCTTGATTGTATTCCAACTCCCTTGCTCTTCAAAATACATCGTCCCAGGCCCTTTGATCCTTTAATGTTGATGCAGCCAGGTCCTGTGTAATACTTACTGTGGCTCCTTTATATTTAAATTGTTTCTTTCTGGCTGCTTGCAGGATTTTCTCTTTTATCTGATAGTCCTGGAATGTGGCCACAACATTCCTTGGTGTTTTAATTCTAGGATATTTTTCAGGAGGGGATTGCTGTATTCTTTCAATAACTACTTTGCCTTCTGGTTCCATGAGATCAGGGCAATTTTCCATCACCAGATCCTGTAATATTAACTCCAGGCTTTTTTTCCTCTTCAATGTTTTCAGGAAGGCCAATAATTCTCAGGTTGCCCTCTAGACCTATTTGAGGTCAGTGCTTTTACTGATGAGGTATATTACATTTTCTTCTATTTTTTCTATTTTTTTGATTTTGTTTAACTGTCTCTTGCTGTCTCATGGAGTCATTAGTTTCTGCAGACTCCATTCTTTTTTTTTAAGGATTTTTCTTAACCTTTTGCAACTCCTTTTCCAGTTGGTCAATTCTAATTTTGAAAGAGCTGTCCAATTTGACCAATTGAGGCTTTGAGAGAATTATTTTCTTTTTTCATTTGCCCAATTGAGGATCTGAGAGATTATTCTCATTTTGAATTTATCCAGTTGATGATATGAGAGATACATTTTCATTTTGTAATTGTCCACTTGAAGAGCTGAGAGATTTATTCTCATTTTTTATTTGCCCAATTGTATTTTCTAAGGATTTCTTTTCTTGTTGCAAGATATTAATTGTCTCTCCCAAATTTTCCAGTTGATTTTTAAACTCCTTCCTTATTTCTGCAAGGGAGTCTTTCTGTGCTGAAACCAGATTGTATTCTCCTCAGAGGTTCTAGGTGCCTCTCTCATTTAGGGACTTTTCCTTCCAAGAATTTTTCTATGGTTCCACCCTTCTGTTGACCCTTCTTCTTTTTGTTAAGACCATGAGTTGGTTCACAGGTGCTTGGGATCACTAGAGGCTTTACTCACTGAGTGCAATTTCTCTGGATGGCCAGTGGGAGGTGCTGGTTGCTTTCTCTGGAGTGTCTGTGACATTGATTGAGACCTTTTCCCTTAGCTTGAAGGGAGGAGTTGGAGCTATTGAATTCTTTTGCCTTCAATCAATCTTAGGCTTTACTCTGGGCTGAGGTCATTCCTCTCCCTATTTTGAGCTGGTTTGGTTCTTCTGCTCACACACCTGTGCCTGAGGCAGAAGTAGTCTGCAATTGTTTGCTCCCAGGAAAAGGCCTCAACTATAATTGAGGTGTGGACTCAGAGTTCCTCAGACCAGAAGAGCCCAGGGATGGTGTCCACAGTTCTTCCACACCAGAACTCTCCCCCCAGTCCTGTCCACAAGCTCCAGATGGACAGCACCAACACCAGTGCCTCTGCTCACTATTTGACTCAAGCTCCCTCCATCTAGCCCCAGCACTTATCCTGCTGGTCCTGCTCTCAGACCCTCAGACTCCCCAGCTCCAATTCAGCCACTAATCTGGCTTATCCAGGGATGATCTGCCCTCTGAGCCCAGACTCACCCTCTGAATTCACCAAAGGCTGCTGCAGGAGATAAATCTTTCTCCTGGCTTTTTTTTTTTCTGGGTTTTGTGCGACGGATTTCTATTAAGAGGTTTGTTTCATATGATAAATGGGGAAAAATCAGGAGACTTTAGAACTGTGCCTGTCTTCTCTCTGCTATCTTGGCCAGAAGTCCTGTCTGTTCTTTTGTAGGTTCTGCTGACCGAAAATCTGATAAGAAACTTGTTTTATATGAATTCTGAGGGAAAACTAGGAGAGCTTAAAACAGTGCTTGACTTCTCTTCATTATCTTCAACCTCCTGCTGACCTCCTAAATTGTTTGTGATGTCTGTGGACTGGACACAGACCTGGAAAGGATCTTTGCTGCCGCAGGTGCAGTCACCTGAGATTTGTTTTTGGTTTGCTGGGGCCAGATATTTTCTGGTGTCACTGGGTTCCTCTATCTCTCTGGTACAACAAGCTTTCCTGTTACTTTCTAAGCTGTTTTGAATTGGAAAAAAAATACTCTATCTTTTTTTGGGTTCTGCCAGTACAGAATTTATTTAGAGTCATTATTTAAAGGTATTTGGAATGAGTTGGGGGATGACTCAGGTTAGTCTCTGCCTTTATTTGACATCTTGGTTCCAACTTAACCATATTTATTTTAATAGTATAGAGTCAAGAATACATTCCTTAGATACCTCACTAGAAACCTCTATTATATTAGTCATTAATTATCACTGTTTTAATGCATTTGTTCAACCAGTTTCATATGCATTTAATTATACTATTGGACTTTTGCCTAATTCATATTTCTTCATCTTTAAAAAGGAAATTCCTTTTTAAAATATGGTTTTGATTCTTTCATCTGTGAAATTCTGTGACTGTATTTCAAGTTGGAAAAAACTATAGTGCAGTATTTTAAGTACCTATATTTGACCTTGTTTTATACATTTTTTAAAATAAATAACTGTACAGATAAAGAAAAACAAAAGAAAAAACCAAAAAAACCTATGGAATCTGAATGAACATTACATTAATTTTTAAAAAGTTTCTCTCATGTATTTCTTTCCTATCTCATGAATTTATTTCTTTGCCGTTAATCCTAATTCCTCAAACTGAAAATGACTGTGATAAGTTAAACAAACATGTGTGTATACAATATCACCTGACTGTTCATTGCTGAGCAGAGCAGGGTGAGAAGAGAGGGTGGAAGAAAATCATGTAACTTAGAATTATGCATATAAATGTGGATGAATGTCAAAAACCTTTCATAACAAGTAATTGGAAAAATAAAATGTCATTTGAAAAAATAAAATAAAGGATTGTAAATATATGAAGACCTACATGTTAAATTTACAACGACAATAACTCAGAAGAGACTGTTAAAAAATTAAATGAAAGAATTACAAGTCACAAATATGTCAATAGTCTTGCTTATAACTCCTCACTATCTATGATTTGAGGGATAAATTCAATACTCTGTCTATATTTTGTCATAATCAGTATTTAAGAATGGTTTTATAATTTTAACTATGATAAAATTTTGTTTTAAAAAGCAAAAATATTTTTAAAAGTACCAAACAACTGATGTTCTAGCTGAACTTCCAAAGCTTTCAAGCTTTACTGACCAGAGGACATCTCTGATAACACAGTCATGTTGTTCAAATACTTAAACGTATGGCATTTTATGGAGAAATCACACAAGTCAAGTGCTCACAAGTAGATCAGAAAGTGACAAAGTCACTCTCAAGGTCTTTCTGAAAAACAATGATATTGATGGTAAGTTTGAGAGACCAACACAAGACTCCTACATCAAAGAAGGTGGTGTGCTTTTTATAAACAAAACAGAATTCCATTAACTCAACAGAAATATGAGATACACAAATTTAGAGAATCTCCACTCTGAAGTATAGACTATTTGTGTGGAATCTGTGGTAGAACCTTTGGAATTTTTAATTGTCTAATTAACCTTGATGCTGAAAAACTGTTATAATTTTGGTACCCTTTTGAGAACTAAGGAAAAAATTAACAAATCAGTGCTTTCAAGTGGTCATCCATACAGTCTGAGTAAAGCATAATAGATAAAGAACCTGTGTCTCAAATTGGTCCTATTGGATTTTTGTTTTTCTTTGTGTATGTAATTATGTTTGCTTGGTTTTTCTTTTGTTTTTCTTTTTTTGTGACTGGTCTCCCTTTCTCTCCCTCTCTGAAAGTGCATAATTCCACTACACCTAAAGACTCCCCATTGTTCTTCAGTGTTCACTATACAGATGTCAGATTTAGTATAGATTCCCTAGTTGGCTTTACCCCTAAGGTAACTTAGAATCCCCAAACTAAAGTAAACCATTAACTTCAGCAAGGCCCATTACATACATTAGCAAGCCGCACTTGTCATGTAAATGAAATTAAAAATTAAAACCTAAAAGGAGGTTAATAGTTAATTTGATTAATTCCTTTTGGAAAATTCATGGGAGAACCTGAACAAGAAACAAAATTTAATTTAAAATTGAATAAAGTCATTGTAATATATAACATTTTACTGATGAATTCATATTTCTATTAAGATACTTAAATATCAAAGTTTCTAGATTTTAAAATTTCCACTAAGATCTGTCATGGTAATATCTAATTTGGGATATTTGTGTGTCTACTTGTGGGCATCAGTCTTAAAGTCAGATTTGTCAATGTTCTGACCCATAGGCTATAAAGCCTGTAAACATCTGAGTGTTACATAAACCAGATTAAAATTGGGGAGTATATAACAATTACAAAAAATGGACTTGTTAGTTTGAAATTGTCAACACGTAGCCCACAGGGAATCAGATGAATGTATTACTGACCCCATTTCTATTTGAGTTTGACATCACTGCTTTAAGTGATAAGTTAGAATGTCTTCATAGAGGGGAAACAAAATTTTGAGGAATCTGAAAACAGGTCATATGCAGAAGCAGTGAGTGAATTGTATATATTTGTTTAGTTTGTTTAAGTTTGAATAAGAAAAAATAAAAATAAATGAATTACTGTCATCAGGAAGGATTAAAGAAATTTTTCTTTGTTCCAAATTAGAAAACATATTTCACCAAGTAGGAGTTAAAGGAAGATAATTATTAACTTAATAAAGAGAATTTTATTTTAAATATATCTAAATTTCTTGTCCCTGAAAGTGTCACACACAAGCTAAATGAATATCAGTCATAGGTATTCAGGAGGGTAGTTGGAATAGCTAGGTCTTTCACTCAATGACTGTTATAAATCTTTCATTTGTACTTTTACTATTGTAAGTGGAATTCCATGTATACTATAAATAAGAAAGGTTGGGAAGACTATTTGTCAGTAAATCATATTTATATGATAAAGGAATATAACCTTTACAAATGTAAGTAGAGTCAGCATAAATATGTCTAATTATTATTAATGACTTCAGAAAATAACCATGTAGGTGTAGACTGAAGAGACAATGCTAAGAGTAGCACCCAGATTTACCAGTTCAAGTGGCCAGAAATTCCTCAGTTTTCACACAAATCTCTGCAAAATATGCTATCACATTTACTATAGGACCATCTCTTCATTTAAGAAAAGTAACTATTGTAGAGACTCTTTCCTATGGGAGTGCAAAAGAAACTCTTACTAAATCCCAACTCCATGTTTCAAACATTATTCCCTGGAAAGGCAAAAAGCAAATAAAAACAAAACCAAACAAAAAACTCCCTTCTGCAATCTCTGTTTACTATCTCTGTTACTTACAAAAACAACCTTTTTTTTTGTTGTCTGTATGATTTTTATGAACACACAAAACAGAATAGATATTGAAAGTATTAAACATAAGTGTTAGCCCTCCTTAATTTTACCTGAAATATGGAAGGGACAATTTATTTATGCTTCTCTTTCTTCTTTCTTACTAGACTTAGGAAGAAATAAAAGCAAGGGATGGGCAATGGAAAACAAAATCTTCTCTCTGTGCTATAGTAGTATATAGCTCTACACTTCTTGGCAAAGGGAGTTACTCTTCAGATAACAATTACTACCATCCACAACAGAAATACATGGTTTCCTGAATGGGGGGAAGATAAGTAATGTTTCTTGAAAAGAATATCCTTGAGATAGTCAGGTGGCACAAAGGATAGAGCACCAGCCTTGGAGTCATGATGACTTGAGTTCAAATATAGCCACAGACATTTAATAATTCCCTAGTTATATAGTCTTGGGAAAGTTATTTCATCCCATTACCTTACAATCCACCCCCCCCAAAAGTGAAAAAAGTACCCTGTCATAGTCAATCTAATCAGAGGGTTCACAATATTGAGGTAAAGAATTGTATTTGAATAGCATTTAAAAAGAACAGAAATAAACATTAATCACATGGTCAAATATCCTTCTCCTAGCCTACTTGAGTCAACTGTAATTTGAACTCTAACAGATTCATGACACTCCGAATCCTCCTTCCAGGGTTCCATAACCTAAAAATAAGAAATTGCAGATCCTATGACCTCTTGATGCATCTGATGTCCTAAATATATATGTCACTGACCACCAACTGATAGACACTAAGGTGAAGGTTTACATTCTGACTAATTTTTCCTAATGATTACTAAAACAAAGTTAAAAGACACAGTAGTCAATGTTTAGTGTAATAATTTTCATGAAAATGAATCTTCCAGAAACCATTACATTTTGATAATTATCCTATTGAACTTAGATATGAATTATAATAGAATCTAACAAATCTTTTAAAATGATATACATATCTAAGACCAAATCAGGGCTAGCTACAGGAAAGCATGCTGATAAGTGCAATTGAGAAATAGAAAAGTGCTGTTCTTGCCTTAGAATATTTGTTTTTTCCAATTACTCTCACTCATAAAAGCTGAGAGAGCCAAATATGTTCTACAATATGTGCATTAGCAAAGCATTATATCTATTTAATCTAAGTGTATCATTGGAAAAATTTCTTACATTCATGAGATTTTTCTCAGGCATTATAATATAAAACCAAGTTTCTTACATATAATAATTAAATTGTCAGAAGCAGGCAAGAATTCACTATTAATGGTACCTTAGATAAAGCCTTTTGATGTTGTAGCAATAACATTATACCATTACCCAATTTAGGGAAAGGTAGAAATAAAACTGGAATCAATTTCCACTAAATTTATGAATTGATTAAGAAGGACTGGACAAGTTTAAGGAGTAGGAGTAATGCATTTTCCACCTGGTACATTTTTAGGAGTATTGGTAAGTCCTCTCTCTCCACACATAAAACTTCTACCAGGGTATTTGATAATTGATTTCTGAAATTTCCACAGTGAAAGCTTTAGCTTAAGAAACAGGAAAATGAAAACAATTGTAGAGCAAATAACTCTAACAACAAATCAAAAGTATGACATACCATTTTTTAAAGAATATTTTCCTCATGACAATAATGAGAGATATTTAATGCAAGTATTAATACCCTCATTTTACAATTCTTAGTAAAGTGTTTCCTAGTTCTCATGAATATTGAACCAATCTGCATATAATTTCACCCCAAAACACACAAATGCATAATCACACATATACATAGACATGCACATGCACACTCACATATACTATCATTTGATTCTGAAAGGATACACTGCATATGTGCATGTGAAGAAGAATTCTGAATATCGTCCTTTCCTCAACTCATTCACAAGACTGACTACGATCTTGATCTCATTCCTCTCAATAGAACACTATGGTAGAAAATAAGGGGAACTTGAGCAGGAGAGGATAGTGAATGCCTTTTTTTTATATACAGAAAGTATGCAAGGGATAAAGAAAGACTATACCAATATGTAAATAACAATGATCTTAAGGATATGAAACAATCCCTTAGAGGAGCCAAGTTAAGAACCTTCATGTGAATAACCTGAGGAAGAATAAATCAAAAAGAGATATATTTCTGACAAAGTGAAAAGACTGCTAGACCTGTATCTAGAAAGGCCAGATTTCAAATCCAACCTCAAACAATTTTTTACCTATGATATCAAGTAACTTAACTTCCATTTTCCCCAATTTCCTCAATTGTAAAATTGGTTAAAATAGTACCTATCTCATGGAGTTATTGAGAGGCTCAAATGAGATAATATTTATAAAACATTTAGCACAGTTTCTGGCACATATTTTTTTCTTTATAACTACTATTATTATTATTTTTTCATATAGGCTATGATGAGATTGCCAGAGAAGCAGACAATGCTAAACTAAATCTTTGTCTTTTGTTGAATTTGCCACTATTGGAGATCCTTCAGGAGTACTTTCCCTCTCCAGATAGAAAATTATCTCAGGTCTTGATTCTGAACATCATGAATCTGTTAAAGTTCAAATTACAGATGACTCAAGTAGGCTAGAAGAAGGATATTTGACCATATGGCTCATGTTTATTTCTGTTCTTTTTAAATGTTATTCAAATACAATATTTACCTCAATATTTTAGTGTGGTGGGCACTGTAAAATCTAGGTAAAGGTGAACTTCAGAAGATTTGAATCATGGGATAGGATGCTGAAGAGTCCCACACACTAAAATTATTATTATAATTCCTAAAGCTTCAAACCCTTGTTATGCCAGTATTTAGAAGGTGAGGAGAGAAGGGTGGAGGGATTCCCCCAGGTCTGTACACTAAAACATTAGGAATAAAAATCAATCTGACTTGATAAGTAGACTGCTAAATAAAGAAACTTAACAGAGAAATTTTGTTTATGGTAAGAGCTAGAGTAAGAAGAGAGAAAGTCAGACCAGGATAATTGCTTGCAAAGAATACTTACAAAAGTGTCACAATGGGAATGGGAATGGTGCTAAGTACAGGATACCTTAAACCCCCATAGTCTGGAAACAATAAGAATTTAGTTTAAGATCATTGGTGACAACTGGAGATCATTGGTGACAATACTTGTGAGAAAGTTATTGAGGGAAAAATTATAGAAAGAATTTGTTGCTACATGAATTATTCTTTCATTAATGTAGATATTCACTTTAGTATTTCAGATGACAAGTCACCAGTGACTTATATTTTCTACAAATTCCTGTTACTCTGGTCTATATCTTCTCACAAATATTCCTACAGAAATCATATGTGAGGGTTATTTTCATTCTTCTAATTTCATATAAATATGAACTATCCTTCACTCTTGCTAAATAACCAGTTCTCCTTATTTCCCAAACTGTCTGATTGATGACATGCTGTATCTCTTTACAATTCACCAAGTACCTCTTTATTCTCATTTTGGTAACCCATGATTTTAATCTCTTAAACACTGACATTTTATGGATCACAAACATACAACCAAACTGATGAAATGTTCAACCAGCAAGAAGATAGATCTTTCTGGGATAGAATTGAAGATAAATATCATCAATTTTGTGGATGTTTTGCCATGGACAGGATAAAATTTATGCTTTAAAGATAGAGAAAAAAGAATCACACTCATGCAGGGGAATATGAACTATATAGGTCATACTGCTTGATGAGACTGGGTGGAATACCTATTCTAGGAAAGGTAGAGAATAAGTATTAAAAACATGAAGTGAACATATTATTAATGCCTTGTGTTACAGGTAATTATTGAATTTGATTACCTCTAAGGTTTCTTCTAACTCTGACTTTCTATGAATCCTCGAGTTAAAGATAAAGTCTTAGAGTTATAGTTCAAGATCTTAATTGCACAAAGATGGATAACTTCAGGGCCATGGATACAGCAAATTTCTACAGTATGAATAAAGGAGAGAATATAATTGATTCAGATGAAAGATAATCATACAAAAACTGGATCAGAGGGAATTTCTTACAAGTACATAGCATATTACCTTGCCCTTAAATAAAACAAGTTCACACCTATTAAGGTTAACATTCTAGTGCACAATGGTAAGATTTTTGTGCTGTTTGTATGAAAATAAGACTTAGATATATATAAAATGAAAAAACAATTTAATTTCTTCCAAATTAAAATATTTTATATTATTCATACCTTTGTAATTTTGTTTATAGTACAGCAATCTTCAACAAAATAATGTAGAACTGAAAGATGTTCATGAATCATTCCTTTCTTTAGAGGATGTTTGCTTAGTACAGAAGCAAATTTACATAGCATATTTAAAAATCCATTAAAATATCAATCATTGAAGATATGAAAGAGAAATACAGATACAATTTTGTAATTTTGTAGATTTCTTTTGTACAGGAAAAATACTTTCCCCCTTTTATCCTTTTCTTGAAAAAATATAAACATTTAAAGATTAAATAGGGATAATCGAGAGTATTAAAAATATGGTTGTGCACTCAATGATCTCAAATATTCTTTTAATAGAAAATTTGAGTCTTTGAATATGAGATTGAAGTGATGAATAGAAATGTCAACAGGAAAGAAAAAAAGAAATGTTATTCAATAAGATTGAACTGTTTACATCCTTACACAGGAAAATTATATTTGCATCACTTAAGATCTGTATTTTTATTAGGAGGCATAAACTTAGTCAGAGGATGTGAGTGTAACTAGATTTTGATGTGAGGATACAATTAAGAAAGGGAGAGGTAGAATAGGGTAAATTACATCATATGAGGAGTCTAAAGAACTTATAGTAGAGGGAAATAAGGGAAGGTATAAGCATTCATTAATCAATACAATTGACTCAAAGAGCTTAAGAATATAGACTCTCAGTGGGGTATAGAAATTTATCTTACAAAATAGAAAAGTAAGAAGGAAATAGAATGAAGAAGGAAAGAAGAACTGATATAAGAAAGAATAGAAGAGAGGGCAGAAGTAGGAAGGCATGGGGAAAATACTGAAAAAAGAGGAAAAGAGAGTTAATAATCATAATTGTGCATATGAATGGTAAAAACTCCCACATAAAATGGAAGCAGATAGCAGAGTGGATTAAAATTAAGAATTCCACACAAAACATCAAGGGATCTTCAGCTGAAGTATATTAAAAAAGAAGGGGTAGCAATTCTAATCTCAGACAAAACAAAGGTCAAACTATATCTTTTTTAAAAGTGATAGGGAAGGAAGCTACTTCTTAATAAATGACACCATAGATGATGGTTTAATGGCAATAATAAATACATGCAACAAGTTGTACAACATCCAGGTTCTAGAAGGGGAAAAAATGAGTTACAAGAAGTTATTGACAGAAAAACTATACTATGATGATACTTCAACATTCTACCATCAGAATTAGATAAATCTAATGATATAATATACTAAAATAAAGTTAAGAAGAGTAAATTTTTAGAAAAGTTAGATAGGATAGTATTCTGGAGAAAATTAAAGGTTGATATAAAGTAATATGGATTTTTCTCAGCAGTATATGGTACCAACAGAAAAATTCTGTTAGGGTATAAAACCTCAAATCAAGCAAAAGTATTAAATGCCTCCTTTATACAACATGATATAATAAAAATTACATGTACAAAAAGGTCAAGATTTCCAGCCAAGATGGCATAGAGAAGAGAGGCACTGTGTCAAATGCTCCTAGTTCTCCCTCAAAAATAAAATGAAAGAAACCTCTTAACAGAAATTTGATAGGCAAAACCCAGAAAGAGAAGCTAGGAGAGGAACACCTACCAACAAGGTCTGTCTCAAGGGACCATGGGTGAACTGAGAACAGAGACCAGAGGGGAAGCATAGGGACAGCAGCTGGGGGAAGCCAGAGGACCAGCCTCAGCTGTAGAGGCTTTGTTGAGTGGCAGATCTGAGAACCAAATTTAGCAGTGGAATCTTTGGCTGGGGGCAGGGTAGCTCTGGTGATCCCCAGTCATCAGAAGGGTGAATTCCAACACAGAGAATCACAGAACATTCCTGGAAAATGACAAGCTGGGTAAGGAACCTGAGCCCCATATTTCAGCAGAGCCTTTTTTTTTTTCCAGAATGAACGGTAATGGCCCCCCACCCCCTGTCAGTATCAGGCCTGGGAAACAGAGTTCACTCAACTCAAAGGGAGAATAACTCCCTCCCCAGGGCAAATATCATTTTTCAAGGTCATCTCAGATGCTTCTTCTGAGGGTCTCAATAACTCTGGAGAAAGCAACCACCGCCCCCTACCGGCAGGTCCATGGATTTATTAAGCCAAGTGAACAAAACCTCCAGAATTTTCAAAAGCAAACCTCTGAGAGCCAGTCCCACCCCCAACACAAGATGCTAGGAAGATTAAGAAAGGAGAACTACCCATGGAGAACTACTTAGAAGGAATATATTAAAACCCAGAGAGCTCTAGAACTTCCTAGGAGAAAATGAATTGGTCTATAGTCAGAAAGACGTCCTTGAAGAAATCAGGAAGGAGATTAAAAATAAATTGGAAAAATTAGGCAAAGAAACACAAGAGAAAATCAATATGTTGCAAGTGAAATTAATATCATGCAACAAGAAAGCAAATCCTTGGAAAATACAATTGGACAAATACAAAATGAGAGTAACTCTCAGATTCTCAATTGGGCAAATGCAAAAAGGAAACAATTCTCTCAAAACTACACTTAGGCAAATGGAAAACACCTTCAAAACCAGAATTAACCAACTGGAAAATGATTTACAAATGGTAAATGAAGAAAATTCTTCCCTCAAAATAATAATAGTATCAGTGGAAACTAATGACTTCATGAGACAACAAGACACTTAAACAAAACCAAGAGATGGAAAAAAAGAAGAAAATTCAAAATACCTGATCAGCAAGACCACTGACCTTGAGAAAAGATCAAGGAAGGACAACCTAAGAATTATATGCCTTCCTGAATACACTGAAGAGGAAAAATGCCTAGACTTACAGGATATAGTGATGGAAAACTACCCTGGTATCATGGAGCAGAGGACCAAATAGTTATACAAAGAATATATCAATCCACTCCTGAAGGAGCTCCTAAAATGGAAACATGAAGGAATGTTATGGTGAAATTCCAGAACTATCAGATAAAAGAAAAATCCTTCACGCAGCTAGAAAAAAGCAGTTTAAATATCAAGGAGCCACAGTAAAGATTTCACAAGGTCTGGCTGCATCTACATTAAAGCACCAAAGGTCCTGGAATGATATATTCCAAAGAGTAAGGGAGCCTGGAATGCAGCCAAGAATCCACTAACTAAAAAGGCTGAGTCTTCTCTACCTGAGGAAAAGATGAAAATTTAACAAAATGAGAGATGACCAACATTTCCTGATGGAAAGACCAGAGCTAAATAGAAAATGTGGACATCAAACAGGAGTCTCAAGAGACACATGTAAAGATTAAGAAAGAAGGGGGGGGGGTAAAGAAAAAAAAATTACTATCCAATAAGATGAAACTGTCTTTTGCTTCACCTAGGAAAAAGATTCATATAACTCTGGAGAATTGTTACTCTATTAGAGAGAATATACTTAGCCAGAAATAATGGTCACACATGACTTTTATGTGATTCAGATAGAATGATTTAGAAACAATAACTCCTTAAAAAGGGGGACAGTAAGGAGATGGGAGGATGAACGGTATTGAATGGGATAAATCAAATAAAATTAATAGACAAAAAAGATCTATTGTAATAGAGTGATAGAAAGGAGGAGGTGAGAACCACCTGAATCTTCATCACATTAGACTTGGCTTATAGTTAACTTACAAACACTCAGTTAAGAAAATTATCTTACCTTTCAAATATTAAAAGGGGAGAGGGAAAAAGTGGAACTAACAGGAGGGAAGGAAGAAGGGGAAAAAGGAAAGGGGAAAGAAAGGGGAGGGAAGTTGATATAGGAGGGCAAAAAAATTTAAGGTGGAGGTATTCAGAAAGAAAATACTGGGAAATATGTGAAAAGGGGGTAATAGAGGGCAATAATGCATTATTAATTATAGCTTTGAATGTGAATGGGAGGAACTCACCCTTAAAATGTAAGTGAATAGCAGATTGGATTAAAAACCAGAATCCTACAATATACTGCTTACAAGAAACTCATTTGAAACAGAGATAGATGCATATAGTATAATGGTGAAAGATGGGAGAAAAATACATTTTGCTTCAGCTGAAGTGAAGAAAGCAGGGGTGGCAATCCGTATCTCTGACAAAGCAACTGCACAAATCAATAGCATTAAAGGAAATAAGGAAGGAAACTATATCCTCCTAAAAGGTACCATAGACACTAAAATAATTTCAATACTAAATATGTATGCACTCAATGGTATAGAATCCCAAGTCTTAGAGGAGAAATTGAAAGAGCTAAAGAAAGATAAAGACAGAAAACTCTATTAGTAGGAGACATCAATCTCCTATTCTCAAATTTAGATAAATTTAATAAAAATAAATAAGAAAGAAGTTAAGGAGGTAAATAGATTTTTAAAAAATCTATATATGATAGACTCATGGAGGAAAATGAATAAAGATATAAGGGAATATATTTTTTCTGCATTACATGGCACCTACACAAACATTGATCATGGACTAGGGCATAAAACCTAATAATCACTTGAAGAAAGGCAGTACTAGTGAATACATCTTTCTTAAATTATGATGCAATAAAAATCATATGTGGTATTGGGTTAGGGAGATATAGAAGTAGCATTAAGTTGAAACTAAATAATCTAATCTTAACAAATGGGTAGATCAAACAACAATTTATAGAAAGAATTAATTATTTCATTCTAGATAACGATAATAATGAAACAGAATACCAAAACCTATGGGATACACACAAGGCAGCAGTCAGTGGGTATATTATATCTTTAAATGCTTACATGAATAAATTAGAAAAAGAAGAAATCAATGAACTCAATATTCAATTAAAAATTAAAGAACTAATTAAAAACCCCAATTAAATACTAAATTTGCAATTCTAAAAATTAAAGGAGAAATTAATAAAATTCAAAGAAAAAACTATTGAAGTAATAAATAAAACCAAGAAGTGGTTTTATGAAGGAAAACAATAAAATAGATATATTTCTGGTCAGTTGGATTAAAAAAAAGAAAGAAGATAACCAAATTTTCAGTATCATAAACAAATTAGTTGAACTCACCACCAATGCAGAGGAAATTAGAGTAATAATTCAGAAACATTTTGCCCAACTCTATTCTAATAAATTTGACAATCTAAGTGAAATTGATGAATACTAACAAAAATATAAATTTCCCAGATTAAATGAAGAGGAAATTAAAAACTTAAATAACCCTTTCTCAGAAAAAGTAATTCAAAAAACCCTTATTGACCTCCCTAAGGAAAAAAATCTCCAGGGTCAGATGAATTCACAGGTGAATCTATCAAACAATTGAGGACAAACTGTTTTCAATTCTATATAAACTCTTTGGATAAATAGGTGAAAACAGAATTATGCATAACCCTTTCTATGACACCAATATGGTGCTGATACCTAAACTAGGAAGAGTTAAAACAGAGAATGAAAATTATAGACCTATCTCCCTGAGGAATACAGATGCAACAATCTTAAATAAAATCTTAGGAAAATGACTGCAACAGGTTATCATAAGGATAATACATTATGACCAAAAAGGATTTATCCTGGGAATGCAGGGTTGGTCCAAAACTTTTAGTATAATTAATAATATCTATAACAAACATATCAAAATTCATATTATAATATCAATAGGTGTTGCAAAAGCTTTTGACAAAATACATCACCCATTCCTACTATAAACAATAGAAAGTGTAGAAATAATTGGATTATTCCTAAGAATAATAAGCAGTATTTATCTGAAACCAATAACAAGCATTATATGCAATAGGGATACCTAGAGGCATTCCCAAAAAGAATGGGTGAAACAAGGATGCCCATTATCACCACTACTATTTAATATTCTATGAGAAATTTTAGCTTCAGCAATAAGAGAATCAAAAGAAATTGAAGGAATTAGAATACCCAATTAGAATTGGGAAGGAAAAGACAAAAAATCTCACTCTTTACATATGACATGTTGATATACCTAGAAAATCCCAAAAAATAATCTAAAAACTACTAGAAATAATTGGCAACTTTAGCAAAGTGGCAGAATATAAAATAAAACCTCATAAATCCTCAACATTTCTATATATTATTAACAAGATACAGCAGAAAATAACCTCAAACAAAATAAAACACAGGGGGTCTACCTGCCAAGGCAGATTCAAAAACTTTTTGAAAATACTTGCAAAACATTTCTCACACAATTAAAATCAGATTGAAATAACTGGGCAAACATCAACTGCTCATGGATATGTAAAGCTAATATAATAAAAATGACTATTCTACTTTAAACTACATGTTTATCACCCTACCAATCAAAACTATAAAAAATTAATGAGTTAGAAAAAAAATTGTAAGTAAATTCATATAGGGAAATAAAAAGTCAAGAATTTCCAGGGATTCAATGAAAAAAGTGCAAAAGATTGAGGCTTTGCTTACCTGATCTAAAGTTATATTATAAAGCATCAGTCATCAAAGCTGTCTGGCTAAGAAATAGAGTGGTGGATCAGAGGAACAGACTAGGTGAAATAGCAGGAAATGATTACAGTAATCTTATGTTGTAAAAAACCCTAAGAATTCAGCTATTGGCCTAAAAACTCTCTCTTCAGTAAAAACAGTTGGGAAAATTCGAAGTTGGATTATACCATCACCTCACACCCTACACCAAGATAAAATAAAAATGGATACAGGATTTAGACATTAAAAAAAACAATATTATGAGCAAACTAGAAAATCAAGTGGTAGTATACATGTCAGATCTATAGAAAGGGAAGGAGTTTATCACCAAGGAAGAGATGGAGAACATCATTAAAAACAAACTAGATATTTTTATCACATTTTATTAAAAAATCTTAGCACAGACAAAGCCAGTGTAACTAAGACAAAAAATTTAGTAAATTTGGAAACAAACAATTTTTACAACTTGTATTTCTGACAAAGGAATCATTTCTAAAAATATACAGAGAACTGAATGAAATTTTCAGAAACCCAAGCCATTCCCCAAATGACAAATGGTTAAAGGATAAGCAAAGGCAATTTACCAATGAGGAAATCAATATGATCCATAGTCATGTCAAAAATAACTTTAAATCACTACTTATTAGAGGAATTCAAATTAAAGTATCTCTGAGGTATCACCTCACTCCTCTCAGACTAGTCAATATAATCAGAAAGGACAATGATCAATGTTGGAAGGGATGTGGGAATTCTGGGACACTAATACATTGTTGGTGGAACCGTGAACTCATCCAATGTTTATAGAGTGCAATTTGGAATTATGCCCAAAGGGCAACAAAAATGTGCATACGCTTTGATCCGGCAACACACTACTGGGTCTGTACCCTGAAGAGACGATGAAAAAGGGAAAACACATCACTCATGCAGCCCTGTTTGTGGTGGCAAAGAATTGGAAATTAGCTGAATATCCTTCAATTGGGGAATGGCTTAACAAACTGTGGTATGTGTATGTCATGGAACTCTATTGTTCTATTAGAAACCAAGAGAGATTTGAATTCATGCAATATGGAAGGATTTTTATGAACTGATGATGAGTAAGATAAGTAGAACCAGAAGAACTCTGCTATACATTTATATTTTAAGGGAGAGTTCATCTCATTCACATTCAAAGTTTTAATTACTGATTCTTTAATGCCCTCCATGATATCTTCCTTCTGTTTGTATTTTTTCCCTTTTCCCCCTTTATCCATATTCCCCAGTATTTTGTTTCTGAATACCACACCCTTCATTGTGTTTGTCATCCTATGTGTACCCCTCCAAGTTCTTTCCCTTTTCCCTTTTTCTCTTGTCCCTCCCCTTCCTTTTCATAGTTCCCCTGTTTTCTCCCCCCCTTTCTCCTTCCCCCTCCCCTTTCCCCTTTTAATACCTGAGAGGTTAGATGTTTTTAAGTTAGCTGAATATGCAGCCAAGTATGATGAGAAGATTAAGATATTTCTTATCTCCCCCTTCTTTCCCTCTATTACCATAGGTATTTTGTACCTATTAGTGTAATGAGATTTACCCCTTTCAATCCCCTCCCTCCTACCATCTCCTTCCTGACCCCTTTTGAAGGAGGTTAGTATTTTTAAATCATTCTATCTGAGTCATAGAAAATTCTGAGTATCCATCACTTTGAGCTAAGTACATTCTATCTAATAGAGTTACAATTCTTGATAGTTATTAGAATCTTCCTCCCAAGTAGGGTTATAGCCAGTTTCATCCGATTGGATAGCAGTCTCGTGTATAAGTCATAAGTGCCCATCATTGCAGGTATAATTTCTATGTTAGAGTTACAATTTTCAAGAGTTATAAGTGTCTTTTTCCCATCCTGGGATATATCCAGGTTCAACTTATTGGATAGCAGTATTTTTTCTTAACCCCCCACCCCTTTTTAACCTTTTCATGTGTCTCTTCAAACTCCTGTTTGATATCCTAATTTTCTATATAGCTCTGGAATTTTCATCAGGAATTTTTGAAATTCTTCTACTTCATTAAATGTTCATCATTTCCCCTGAAAAAAAAAAGTTCAGCTTTGTGGGATAGTGGATTCTTGTCTACATTCTAAGCTCCCTTGCTTTTTAGACTATCTCATTGGAGCTCCTTCGATCCCATAATGTTGTTGAATGCAGTTCCTACTTAATCCTTACTGTGGCTCCTTAGAATTTAATTTTTTTTTATTTCTGGCTGCTTGCAGGATTTTCTCTTTTATCGGATAGTTCTGGAATTTGGCCACAACATTCCTTGGTGACTTTATTTTAGGATCTCTTTCTGGACGGGATCTATGTAGTCTTTCAATAACTACTTTACCCTCTGGTTTCATGATATCAGGGCAATTTTCCATCACTAGATCCTACAATATTAATCCAGGATTTTTTTCTCTTCAATGTTTTCAGGAAGCCCAATAATTCTTAGGTTGCCCCTCCTCGATCTATTCTTGGGGTCAGTGTTTTTACTGATGAGGTACTTTATATTTTCTTCAATTTTCTTCAATTTTTTGGTTTTTTTAACAGGCTCTTGCTGTCTTATGAAGTCATGAGTTTATACAGACTCCATTCTTTTTTCTTTTAGAGAGAAGAGTTTTCTTCATATATCTTTTGCAACTCCTTTTCCAATTGGTCAATTCTACTTTTGAAAGAGCTTCCCATTTGACCAATTGAGGTTTTGAGAGAATTATTTTCTTTTTGCATTTTCCCAGTTGAGGATCTGAGAGATGTATTCTCATTTTCTTATTTGTCCAATTGAGGATCTGAGAGACTGTCTCATTTTGTATTTGTACAATTGAATTTTCCAATGATTTGCTTTCTTGTTTCAAGGTGTTAATTGAGTCTCCCAAATTTTGTAATTGATTTTTTAAATGCTTCTTTATTTCTTCAAGGAAGTCTTTCTGTGTTGGGGACCAGAACATATTCTCCTCAGACGTTCTAGGTCTCTATGAGGTAGGGTCTTTTCCTAACAAGAATTTTTCTATGAATCTACCTTTCCATTGACCTTTCTTCATTTTGCTAAGATCTTAAGTTGGGGAGGGGCTGGTTCGCAGAGGTTTGATCTTGGGATCCCTAGAGGCTTTTTTCACTGACTGTAATATCACTAGCTGCCCAGTAGGTAGTGCTAGAAGATTTGCTCACTGAGTGCAATTTCTCCGTCTGGCCAGAAGGACATGCATTGCTTTTGCTGGAGTATCTGCAACTTTGATTGAGGCCTTCTCCCTTAGTCTATATAGCATGATTTAAGCTGATAAATACTTTTATTCATCATCCAATGGTGGGCTCTACCCTGGGGATAGGTCATCCCTCTCCCTATTGTCAACTGGGCTGGTTCTTCTGCTCACACCCCTGTGCCTGGTGCAGAAATAGTCTGTAACTGTTCCTTTTGGAAAGAGGCTTCAACTGCAATGGAGACATATATTCAGAGTCCCTCAGACCAGAGGAACCAATGGATGGTGTCCTCAGCTCTTCTGAAATGGAACTCTCCACCCCAGCCCTGTTGTCAAGGTCCAGAATGTGAGCGTCAATACCAATGCCTCTGCTCCCTAGTTAACCCAAGCCCCATTCCTCGACCAGTCTCTAACCCTACTGATCAAGCAGGTCTGGCTAGTGTATGCTCAGGCTCCTGAGACTCCAACCCCACTGCTAATCATGTTGATCTGCAGCTGCTACACCCTCTGTGCTTGGGCTCATGCAGGACTGCAGAAAATCACTCCTGAGGTAGATGTTCTTTCTCCTGTCTTTTCTTTCGGACTTTTGAGGATCAGATTCCTGTTATGAGGTTTGTTTCATATCATAGATGGGGAAAGATCAGGAGACTTTAGAACTCTGCCTGTCTTCTCCCTGATATCTTGGCTGGAATTCTATTACCTTAATTTAAAGAAAAAGATATCTTAACATGTATTTTTGCTATCTCTTATACTTTAGTTTTCTTCCTTAAGGATAAGTTTTCTCTCTCATCATGTTCAACTTAGATCAGTGTATACCATATAAATAATGAAATTTCTAACAGACTACCTTCTGTAGGGAGTGGGCATAGGGAAGCAATAATAGGAGTAAAATTGTGTAACTCAAAATAAATAAAATCTTTCTTTAAAAAAAAGTCAGGGTAAGATACACTAAAAATTTCTGGGAAACTATTCACGTAATCCTAAAGAATACACTGAAGCCATCAATAATTTAACCTGAGTGAATGACAATAATGAGATAAAATACCAAAACTTATGTGATGCAGCTAAATCAGTTCTTAGGGGGAAATTTCATCTTTCTTATTATTTAGCTGCATTAAACTGTAGAAAGAGGAAATCAATGAGATGGGTTAGCAAGTAAAAATGAACAAATTGTAAATCTTTAATTTAATACTAAATAACAATTGAGAATCAAAGGAGAGATTTATAAAATTGAATGAATGAAGCTATTGAACTGATAAATAAAACAAATAATTGATTTGAACAAAAAAGGCAATTGGGGAAATAATATTTTGGATTGATCACATTCTTCATCATAAATCCATCATAGAAGTTACTACCATATTTTTCCACAGTTGCTGTTGCTAATTGTATTTCCTTCCATCCTTTCCTTCCCACTACCACCTGTTATATTTTTTCTCTCTCCTTTCATTCTGTCCCTCTTCAAAAATGTGCTGTGGGGGCAGCTGAGTGGCAAAGTGAACAGAGAACCTGCCATAGTCCAAGAGGCCCCAAGTTCACATCCCACCCCAGAGACCCAGCAACTACCCAGCATAGTGGCCCCAGACAGGCCACATAATTCCAGCACATTGCAAAAAATAAAAAAGAAAATGTGTTTTATCTGACTATTCCATCCTATGATCTACCCTGCACTCTGTCACCCACATCAATCCCCTTTCCCCTGCTCCCCTTCTCTCCTTTTTTATTTAGATGTCTATAACCTAATGAGTGTGTATGCTGTTTCCACTTTGAGCCATTTGTGATGAGAATGAAACCTCACTCATTCCCCGTAGCCTTCCCCCTTCCTATACTATTTGCAAAAGCAACATGAGATAACTTTTATATGAAAAATCTTATGCTATTCTATTTCTCCTTTCTCTTACTCCTAGTACATTTCCCTCTCACCCATTGACTCCATTTTCAAAATATATTACATGTTTAAATTCAGCTCTCTCCTGTGCTTCATCTATCAAAGCTCCTTCTACCTGTTCAATCAAATGAGAAGGTTCATATGAGTATTATAAATATTATCTTTCCATGTAGGAATACATGTAATTTATCATCATTTAATCCCTAATAATTTACCTTTCTCCTCCATTCTCTATGCTTCACCTAAGTCCTGTACTTGAAGGTCAAATTTTCTGTTCAGCTCTGGTGGTTTGAAATTCCCCTGTTTCACTGAAAGTTCATCTTTTCCCCTGGAAGAGGATATTCAGTTTTTCTGGATAACTGATTGTTGGTTGCATTCCAAGATCTTTTGCCTTCTGGAATATTATATTCCATGTTTTATGAGCCCTTAATGTAGTTGCTTCTAAGTCCTGTGTGATCCTGACTGCAACTCCATGATATTTGAATTGTGTCCTTCTGGCTGCTTGCAACTTGTTCTCTTTGACTTGGGAGTTCTGGGACTTGGTTATAATATTCCTGGGGGTTGGTTTTTTTTGAGATCGCTTTCCAGAGTAGATTGGTGGATTCTCTCAATTTCTATTTTACCCGCCCTCTACTTCTAGGATATCATGGCAATTTTACTGTAGTAATTCTTTAAAAAAATGAGGTCAAGGCACTTTTCCTGTTCACAACATTCATCATGTATCCCAATAATTTTCATTATCTTTCCTGAATCTGTTTTCCAGATCAGTTGTTTCTTCAATGTGACATTTCACATTTTCTTCTAATTTTTTTATACTTTTGATGTTGAATTACTGTTTCTTGATTTCTAGCAAAGACATCAGCTTCCATTTGCTCCATTCTACATCTGAAGGATTTGCTTTCCTTCAGAGAGCTTTCTTATCTCCTTTTCCCTCTGACCAATTCTACTTTTGAAAGCATTCTTCTCCTCAACAACATTTTTGACAAAGATTGTTATTTTCTTCAGCATTTTTTAGATCTCCTTTTCTAAGCCGCTGACTTCCATTTAATGTTTTTCCTTCATCTCTCTCATTTCTTTTCATATTTCTTCTATCCACTTTACTTGATTTTCAAAATCTTTTTTGAAAGCTCTTGCATAGCCTGAGTCCAACTTCTATATTTCTTGGAGTATTTAGATTCAGAAACT
This sequence comes from Macrotis lagotis, assembly GCF_037893015.1. Classification (NCBI taxonomy): domain Eukaryota; kingdom Metazoa; phylum Chordata; class Mammalia; order Peramelemorphia; family Peramelidae; genus Macrotis; species Macrotis lagotis. The sequence continues at coordinate 471,099,484 of NC_133658.1, read as the reverse complement.
TGGACTTTCTCATCTTCAGATTGGGTATTTTGGTCCTCCATGGGACCAAAGTAATTGTCTATGGTCAGGTTCCTCTTTGTTTTCCTGTTTACTCATTTCTCCAGCCTATGTCTGATTTTGGAGTGCTTTCTGAACTTTTGAATATTATTGGGACACGCCCACAGGGACCTCAGTGTGTGAGGCTCTGACTACTCTTCTGGTCTGTGAATGTCCACAAACTCACCCCTCTGTCCAATGGCTGTGAGTGGAGTCCCTGTTCTATGGGGATCCTAGACTGTGACCAGGGTCTGAATATGGTTATAGTCCCAGAGTCCTGTTCCAGGGACAGAGGTCAGACCTCAGCAGTCTCCTTCCATTTCCTTACCCTTAGTGGGCTGAGCACTCAGGGCACAGTTGCCTGGAAGCTTCTGATGGGTACTTCCCTCTGCCTCCTTCCATTTCTTGTTTATGGGCTTTTGGGTAGGAGTTCCAAGTTGTGCTTGGTGCTCCCTTGGTTGCAGGTCAGGTAACTGCTTCTGCTTCTAGGAGCTGGAGCTCCTAGGTGCCCTGGGGCTGTTTCTGAAAGGCTGAAGTTCCTTCATTCTGGTGTGGTGACACCCCTCCAAACCCATGGTACACAGTTTTTCCACTATTTTCCAGATTACATTGGGCTTGAGAATTACCTCACTGGATCTTTCTGTGGGTTCTGTCTTGAAAATGTAGTTATGGTCATAATTTTAGGTTTTTAAAATGTTTTGGAGAAAGCATCTAAGAGAGGCTCTTCTCCTGCCCTCATCTTGACTCTGTCCACACTGGGTAAGTAATTTTAACACATTTCTTTTATAACACAATTAGGGATTTTAAACCAGGAAGTGTCGAAACAGATAAAGAAAACTCTAGACCAATCTGCTCTACCAGATCTAAAATTACACTATGAAGTTGAAGTCATCAAAACTACTAGGTATTAAGATAAAGTATAATGGACTAGTGGATTAGGATAAGTAGAAAAGAAATAGCAGTAAATGACTATAGTAATGTATTATTTGACACACTCAAAGACAATAGCCTCTGTGATAAGAACTAATTATTAGACAAAATCATTAGGAACTCTGGAAAATAGTACAGCAAAAATTAGGCATAGACTCACATCTCATGCCCTATAACAAAATAAGGTCGAAATGGGTTCAGATTTAAATATAAAGGAGTATATCATAGGTCAAGTAAAAGATCAAGAAATATTTCTTTATTGATAAGATAAGAAAAATATTAAAAGAATTAGAATAGTCAATGAGGGAAAAAATTGTAATTTTTTACAAATGATTTGATGGTAAACATAAGATAATTCTAAGGAATTCACTTAAAGCATTTGAAACAAGTAGCACCTTTAGCAAAGATGGATGATATAAAATAAATCCTCATAACTCATCAGGATTTCTGTATATAATCATCAAACTACTTCAACAAAAGATGAAAGAGAAATCCTGTTTAATTTAAATGTAGACAACACAAAATATTTGCGTGTTTGCTTGCCAAGACAAACATTTAAACTATATGAACACAATTACAGAAAACTTTTCACATAGACAAAACCATATTTAAATAACTAGGCAGACATTCATTCCTATTCAGTGTCATATCAATAAATATAGAAAAATTATTTTATAGAACTAGAAAAAATAACAAAATTTATCTTGAAAAAAGGTTAAGAATATCAAGGGAATTAATAGAAAAAATGTAAGATGGTTTACCTGTACTAGACTTAAAACTATAGTATCAAATGGCAATTATAAAAACTATTAGGTATGGGCTAAGAACAAGTACCAACTTTAACAAAGGAGAATTGATTAGGTATCAAAAACACATTATTAAGTACCTAAAGTAATCTACTATGTGATAAGCTCAAACACTCCAGTTACTGATATGAAACTTCAGTATTTGACAAAATCTAATGGATAAACTGAAAGATAATATGGTAGAAACTAGGCAAAGACCAACATGCCACAACAACAAAATGGTTCATCTATTAAATCTACAGAGAGGAGAAGAATTTGTGACCAAACAAAAGATAAAGAACATTAAAAACCAAAAAATAAATTATTTCACTACATTAAATCAAAAAAAATATTGTACAAATAAAACCTGTGTACCTAAGATTAGAAGGAATGTAGATATCTGGGAAATAACTTTCACAGATAATATTTCAGATAAAGGACTCATTTTTAAAATATATCGAAAACTGAGTCACATTTGTAAGAATACAAGTCATACTCCAATTGTAGAAGCAGGCTATTTGCAAATGAAAAAATTAAAGCTATTTATAGTTATATTTAACAAAATGACTTCTAGTCGAGATGGCAGAGAGAAGACAGATTCCTGTGCTCCTGGTTTTCTGCTATTTCCTCATTTATAATAGGAAACAAACCTCTCAACAGAAATCTGATTGAAAAAAAAAAACAGAAAGAGAAGCTAGGAGAAGAACTCCTACATCAAGATCTGACTTCCTTGAAGAAATCAGGAGGTTGTTTAAAAATCAATTAAGAAATTTGGGAAGAGAAACTGAAGAAAAGAGTAACACCTTGCTACAAGAAAACAAATCATTGGAAAATACAATTGGACGAATGCAAAAAGAAAATAATTCTCTCAAAACCTCAATTAGTCGAATGGAAAACTCTTCCAAAAAAATGAATTGACCAACTGGAAAAGGAGTTGCAAAAGGTAAATGAAAACAATCCTTCTCTAAAAAAAATGAAGTCCTTGGTGACCAATGACTTCTTGAGACAACAAGAATCTGGTAAATAAAACCAAAAAGTTGAATAAATAGAAGAAAAATGTAAAATATGGCATCTGCAAAACCAATGACCTCATGAATAGATTGAGTAGAGATAACCAAAGAATTACTGGTCTTCTGAAAAAATTGAGGAGCAAAAAAGCTTGGACTTAATATTACAGGATTTAGTGATATCATGGAATCCAAGGGCAAAATAGTTATTGAAAGAATGCATGAATCACCTCTAGAAAGGGATTCCAAAATGAAAACACCAAGGAATATTGTGGCCAAATTCCTGAACTATCAGACAAAATAGAAATTCCTGCAAGCAGCCAGAAAGAAAAAAATTTAAAAACCAAGGAGCCATAGTAAAGATAACACAGGACCTGGCTGAATCAACATTAAGGGATCATGGGGCCTGCAAGACAATATTCTGATAAGCAAGGGAACTTGGAATGCAGCCAACAATTCATTATTAGAAAAACTGAGCCATCTCTCTTCCAGGGCAAAAGGTGCGCATTTCATAAAATAGGAGACTTCAAACTTTTCCTGATTTAAAGACAAGAGCTTAATAGAAAATTTGAACTTAAAACAGGAGACTCAAGAGACAAGTGAAAAGGTAAAAAAAAAAATGGGGGGGTGTTAAAAAAAGAAAATATCCTGCTATTCAATAAGATGAAACTGGCTATATCCCTACCTAGGAGAAAGACTCAAATAACACTCAAGGTTTGTCACTATTAGATAACAATGTACTTAGCCGCAAGTGATGGACACTCATGATTTTATTGTGATTCAGAATGACTTAAATCAATACCTCCTTAAAATGGGGGAAAGAAAAGAGAAGGAATGATGGAGGAGACTGAATGGTGTATATCTCATTATATTAAGTGGTACAAAGAGGTGCAATAGTAGGGAAGAAGGGATGAGGTGAGAACCTTGTGAATCTTATTCTCATCAGATTGGTTTAAAAAAAACATACATACACTCAGTTAAGTAAGGAAACCTAACTTACCTTTGAAGTGTTAAAAGGGGGAATGGGGAGGGAAGAAAAGGGGGAATGAACAAAAGATAGGGAAGGAAGAAAGGGCAAAGGGAAAGGAGAGAAAGGGGAGAGGGGTGTATATAGGAGGGCAAGCACACTGAAGGTGGTAGTACTCAGAAAGAAAATACTGGGGAATATGGATAAAGGTGAAAAATGGGAAAATTACAAACTGAGGGATGATAACATGGAGGACAATAAAGAATTAGTCATTTTAACTTTGAATGTGAAAGGGATTACCTCTCCCTTAAAATGTAAGTGAATAGCAGTTTGGATTACAAAACAGAATCCTACAATGTACTGCTTACAGGAAACTCATTTGAAGAAGTGAGATACATAAAGACCAGAGGTAAAAGGTTGGAGCAAAATATATTTTGCTTCAACTGAAGAAAAAAAATCAGGGGTAACAATCCTTTTCTCAGACAAAGCAGCTGCAAAATTAGATATTGTTAAAAGAGATAAGGTATGAAACTACATCCTACTAAAAGGTACCATAGAAAATGTAGAAATTTCAAAACTACATATTTATACACCCAATGGTATAGCATCCAAATTATTAGAGGAGATGCTGAAGAAGTTACAGAAAGACATAGACAGTGAAATTCTACTAGTGGGAGACCATGACTTCCCATTCTCAGATTTAGATAAATCTAATCATAAAATAAACAAGAAGGAAGTTGAAGAGGCAAATAGATTGTTAGAAAACCTACATATGATAGTTTCATGAAATAAATTGAATGGGGATAGAAAGGAATATATTTTTATTTTCTGCAATACATGGCACTTACACAAAACTGACCATGTATTAGGGCATAAAAACCTAATAATAAAATGCAGAAGGCAGGGAGAGTGAATACATGTTTCTCAGATCATAATGCAATAAAAATCACAAGCAATACTGGGCCAGGGAGATATAGACTCAAACCTAACAGGAAACTAAATAACTTCATTTTAAAGAATGAGTAGATCAAACAACAATTATAGAAAGAAATAATTATTTAATCCTAGATAATGACAATGATATAACAACATATCAAAACCTATGGAATACACTGAAGGCAGCTGTCAGGGGATATGTTATATGTGTAAATGCTTACATGAATAAATTGGAGAAGGAAGAAATCAATGAACTTAATATGTAACTAAAAATTACTAAAAGAACAAATTAAAAATCCCCAATTAAATACCAAATTAGAAATTCTAAAAATTAAAGGAGAAATTAATAAAATTGAAGCAAGAAAACTATTGAACTATTAATAAAAACAAAGAGCTGGTTTTGTGAATAAACCAATAAAATTGATAAATGTCTGGTCAATCTCATTCCAAAAAAGAAAGAAAACCAATTTGCCAGTATCATGAATGACACAGGTGAATTCACCAACAATGAGGAAGAAATTAAAGTAATAATTTGCAATTATTTTGCCCAACCCTAGGTCAATAAATTGGATAATCTATGTGAAATTGATGAACATTTACAAAAATATATGTTGCCCAGGTTAAGTGAAGAAGAAATTAAATAACTACATAACCCTATCGCAGAAAAAGAAATTCAACATGCCATTATTAAACTTCCTAAGAAAAATTCTTCAGAGGCAGATAGATTCACAAGTGAATTCTACCAAACATTTAAGGTGCAATTGGCTCCAATTCTATATAAATTCTTTGGAAGAATAGGTGAAGATGGAACTCTGCCTAACTCTTTCTAGGACAACAATATGGTGCAAATACCAAAACTAGGAAGAGTTAAAACAGAGAAATAAATTATAGACCTATCTCTCTGAGGAATACTGATGCAAAAATCTTAAATAATATCTTAGCAAAATGGCAGCACCAAGTTATCATTTGGATAATATATCAGGACCAAGTAGGATTTATCCCAGGAATCCAAGTTTGGTTCAGTATTTTTTTTTTATGTTTTTGCAAGGCAAATCTAGTTAAGTGGTTTGCCCAAGGCCACACAACTAGGTAATTATTAAGTGCCTGAGACCGGATTTGAACCCAGGTACTCCTGACTCTAAGGCCGGTGCTTTATCCACTAAGCCACCTAGCCACCCAGTTTGGTTCAGTATTAAGAAAACTGTTAGTATAATTAATTATATCAATAACAATCCTATCAGTAATCATATGATTATATCAATAGATGCCGAAAAAGATTTTGACAAAACAAAGCACCCATTCCTCCTAAAAACACTCGAGAGTAAAGGAATAAATGCATTATTCCTCAGAATAATAAGCAGTATCTATCTGAAACTACTAACAAGCATTATATGCAATAGGGATACCCAGAGCCATTCCCAATAAGATTGGGGGTGAAACAAGGATGCCTAATATCACCACTGTTCTTCAGTATCATATTAGAAATGTTAGCTTCAGCAATAAGAGAAGAAAAAGAAATTGAAGGAATTACTTGGGACGGAAGAGGCAAAATTCTCACTCTTTGAAGATGACATGGTGGTATACCTAGAGAATCCCCCAAAATCATCTAAAAATTACCACTAATAATTAGTAACTTTAGCATGGTCACAGGATATAAAATAAACCCTCATAAATCCTCAACATTTCTATATATATATATATGATTAGCAAGATGCAACAGAAAGAGCTAGAAGAGAAATCCTACTAAAAGTAACCTCAAACAATATAAAATACCTGGAGTCTACTTGCCAAGGTAGACTCAGAAACTTTTTGCAAACCATTACAAAGCATTTTTGATACAAATAAAATGAGACTTAAATAACTGGGCAAATATCAACTGCTTATGTATAGGCCGAGCTAATATGATAAAATTATAATTCTATCAAAATTAAACTACTTGTTTAGTACCCTACCAATCAAAATTCAAAAATTTACATGCAGTAATGTGTCCCTCAAAAATTACTTTAATGAGTTTGAAAAAATTGTACGTAAATTCATATCAAGAAATAAAACGTTGAGAATCTCCATTGATTTAATGAAAAAAAGTGCAAAAGATGGTGGCTTGGTCCTACCAGATCTAAAATTATAGTATAAGGCATCAGTCATCAAAACTGTCTTGGAGTGGCTAAGAAATAGAGTGTTGTATCATTGGAATGGACTAGGTGCAATAGCAGAAATTGATTTTAGTAATCTGCTGTTTGATAAATCCAAAGAGTCTATTGGGGTAAAAATTCTCTCTTCAATAAAAACTTTTGGGAAAATTGGAAGTTAGTATGGCAGAAACTTGGATTAGACCAATACCTCACACCCTATACTAAGATAAGATCAAAATGGATACAGGATTGAGACATAAAAAAGAAGCATCAAATCATTATTGCTTTTAGAAATGAAATTAAAACATCTCTAAGGTACATTTCACACCTAGCAAATTAGTTAATATGACAAAAAAGGGAAATGATAAATAATGAAAGGAATATGGGAAACCTAGGATAATAATGCATTATTGATAGAGTTGGAAACTGATTCAACCATTTTGGAGAGCAGTTTGGAATTTTGCCTAGTGAACAATCGAACTGTACATATGCTTTGATCCAGGAATGCTGCTTCTAGATCTGTTGTAAAAGAGAACATGTAAAAGGGGGAAAGATCCTCTTGTACCAGAATATTCATAGTAGCTCTTTCTCTAATGGCAAAGAACTGGAAATTGAGGGGATGCCCATTAATTGTAGAATGACTGAACAAGTTGTGGCATATGGAATATATATGGATTTTTGTGGTAGTATAAGAAATGGTGAGCAGGCAGATTTCAGAAAAACCTATCATGATTTATATGACCTGTTGCTAAATGAAGTGAGTAGAACCAGGATAACTTTGTATGCAGTAATAGGACATTATATAATAATCAACTATGATAGACTTAGTTCTTCTCAGTAATACAATGATCAAAAACAATTCTGAAACATTTGTGATGAAAAATACTACTCTCAACCAAAGAAAGTTCTATGGAATCAATGCAGAGCAAGTACAGTATTTTTCATTTTTTCATTTCTTTTTTCCCTATTTTTTCCCTTTTTCTAATTCTTCTTTCACAGTATTACTAATATCTTAATATACTAAACATCATTTTTAAGTATAACTGATATCAAATTTCTTGCTCTCCTGTGGGAGAGGGAGAAGAAATTTTTTTCACAAAAATGAATGTTGAAATCCATCTCTATTTGTAATTGAAAGAAAGGGAAAATTGAGCCTTGGAGTCCTACCTAATTCACAGTCTTATAGCTAGTCTTTGTTTAGATCATGTCAATCACATAATTACCTGCAGGCTCTTTCTCTTGACATTCCAGATTATACTGAAGTCACATGTGCAAAACAGTACATGACATTTCTTATTGAGATCTTGAATACCAAATTGTTTTCCAAATGCTGGAGAGCCCATAGAGGTGTCTTTGCTAGAAATGAAGATTATCCCATAATATTCTTATCCCTAGTATTATTAATTCTACAAACAAAAATATATGTCTTCAGTTTTAGGCACTAGTGAGGACCCCAGACTGTAATATTTAGTAGAGCAGGCTTACCATGGGTGTTGAACACCTCAAATCATTACAGTTCCACAAATTACAAATCTCGCCTCTACTATCATCCTGGAGAGGGAAGCAAGACTGACTTTTTCACAGTAAACTGTCCCTCAGAAATAGCCACACAGTCTTGAGAGAGTGAGATTTCTGGGATGACATACATGCAACAACTCCCCAAGGGATCCTAGCAAAGAATGCGAGGATAAATTCAGGGGGCTTCAGTTACTGATTTGTCCTGTGGCTTCAAGCCTCTTGTGAACTTGCCCAAGACAAAGCCTGCTCTGACCATTATTCCTTCTTTACTCCCATGAGACAGACCTTTCCTGACATAGCTCCAAGTTGTCCAGGACTAGAAAGGTGGTTCCCTCTGTCTTATTCTGGATTCTAGCACTCAAAAAATCTTTTTAGATTATTGATCAAATATTATTGCTAAGGGAAATTGGAGATAGATCAAGCAACTTCATGATTTCTCTCCCCCAACTTAAATTCAATTGCTTTCTTTCTTAAGAGTAAATTGATTTGTCTCACAAAATGGTAAAGGCAGAATCTGACCAGTGAAAATTAACAATCTCATAATTAATAGGAGTAAAACAATGATGATTCAGTTCTCTGTGTTAATTTGTTTAAGTTATTTTATTTGTTTAAATATATTTATGCATCTGAAGATGTATTTAAATAAACATATATGGTAAACAAACAATATGTAGTCTTTTTATGTGGTGAGTGAATTGGTATTAAATGACTTGTCCAAAGTCACATGTCTGATGCCAGATGTGCCACCATATATGTGTTCAACAAATCAATAATACATTCAGAAAGAAGCATATTTTTGTCACTGTAATTTATTATTGAGTTTCAACTCCACAAAGAAATCAGTAAAAGTATGCATTTTTGTGGATATTGCCATAAAGCAAACAGTCAAAAAAAATCAAGTGGGAAGATGGCTTTGACAGATTCATATTTACTTTCTTTACTTTCTCATAGCATGAAACTCTGCATGATTTACTTATATGTATATGTGTGTGTTTATAAAGTACATAAAATTCTATATACACATCTATTTGTGTGCATCTCCCTACTGTATGTGTAGGTGCCTGCATCACTATATGTTCAATTACTCATTGAATAAATAGAAAAATGCATGTATATATGATATTCATTTAAAAAATAATCCCAATTCTTTGCCTGCCTCTAGGTAATATTAATTTCTTGATATGTGTTTATTGCAATTATTTTTCCCCCAAGTGATTTCTGTAGTCTTTTGACTCAATTAAACCTGAATGTTTTGGCATCTGATCAAAACAGAAAAAATAATAATGTCAATAAAAATATGACTTTCTTCGTTTTTTTGTTATGTACGCTGCCATGAAATTTCTTCTTTCTACTTGTAACTATAAAATATATCTGGATATCAAAATACCCATAAACACATAATATATGTAACTGCAATTGAATTAGGAAAAATTAAATATTGTTCCTGTTTTATTAAAATAATAATAAATAAAATTAGTCTAACTATTCAGATATAGAAAGTAGAAAATAATTTACATGTAAACATTCATATCAAAAATTTTCACTGAAAACCCTAAGAACACAATTGAAGAGATACTAAAGAGTACATGCCAGTAATAGTCATAGAATTAGCATGACGGTTTCTTTGGATAAAAGTGAATGCAATATTTAATGATATAGAGATTATAATAGAAACTGATTAGGGGCAGCTAGGTAGTGTACTGGCCCTGGAGTCAGGAGGACCTGAGTTCAAATCCAGTCTCAGAAATATATATATATATAATTATATATAATTACCTAGTTGTGTGACTTTGGGTAAGTCACTTAACCCCACTGTCTTGTAAAAACTTAAAAAAACTGACGAAGATCTTTTTGCCTACTCTCTGAAACAGAGTAGCAGTGAATAAACCAGGTATAGAGTCAGCTAAAGTGGTTATTCTTTTTCACAATAAGATAATTTTGTCAAATCAAATTTTCACTTAAAATTGAAGATTTTAAAAAACTCATAAAATTAAAATATAATTATAAGTTAATGAGTGCAAAAGTTATTTAAAAAGTACAAATAATGATTATTCAAAAGAACAAAAAGTTTTTCTTTACTTTTTTCATGTACTAAAAATAGAATGCCTTATTACTTTGATAAAAGTGTTATAAGCTTTTATATAAAATATATAAAAATATATAAAAGTTTTTGAATTATTTATTTTATAGCATAATCTCCCTTAGACAATATACTTAACAGAAATGAACATAAAAATAAAGACTTGATTAGTGTTTTCTGGGGGAAAAAAAATCAACCAATCAGTAAATATGCCAATATTTACTGACCGTGTGTCAGACACAAATCTTATTCCTTTTTTGTACAATGGGTATTTGTGAAATGCTTTCATTAACAAGGATATTTTCACTTCCTTCATTCTTTACACAAAAGTTTACTCCAAGACTCTAAGAGGAAATTCTCAAATGAAGAAGATGAAATTCCTGCCCTTATTGCCTAGTACTAGAGATATAGATATTTTAAGACAATAAAAAAGAAATAGGTGACATAAACATTTAAATTTACTATGGAAGATACAAATACTCAAATCAATAGGCTATATTTTTCTCCCCTTCTTTCTTCAGCCTACACCCTTGCAAGCTAGGTTAAATTTTCCTTAAAAATTATTGAAACTACCTTGTGGATTTCAAACAAGTTCTGTAATCCATAGGATTGATGAAAAGAGTGACTATAGAGACTTGAGAGAAGAGAAGTTCTGAAACAGGTGCTGTCATGAATGTTACAATGCCAATTAGGGAGATGTAGTGGAATTCTTTTACTTCAAAAAACCCATTTAAGATTATCTAGTAACTGATCAATTGACATTATTAAGAATAAATTGGGGCCAGACAACCAGAAACATTTTTTGACTACTGCTTTCATCTTTGTAAATGTTATATTGCCTAACCAAGGAGAAAGAACTTACTTTAGATGCCCCCCAAAAGTATTGCTCTTTATCCCTTTCCAGACGAATGAATGAGGAATCCTATACATTTGACTCCTTTAAGATGAATTCCCAGTATCAGCTAAGAATCAAACAAGGAGATGGGGGGGGGGGTTAAAGGAAATGGGGAGGGATTGTATTTATGTTCTTTTCACACAGCTTCTCACTTCTGAACGATACAGGTATAATTAAAATGTTCTTTTGCAGAGAAAATTTCCCTGACTGGTATTAGTCTCTAGCTATAGAGCATCACTGTCAGATCACGATAAAGATCTATATAGATCATTAGATGAAATTTGAAAAAGTAAATTCTTCAACCCCAAAACTATTTAGATAAAATAAACTGCTGTCTTGCCTCTGTCTCTCTCCCCATCCCCCCGCACACATATACACACAAATACTCACATATACTCACAGATAGACATACACACACATATTAGGGGAAATGATGTCTATCAACAAATTGCATGGGTTTAGGGTGATGATAATTTCTCCTCTAACAAACAGGGTATGACTTTTTAAGCAATCCATTGTACACAAAAGCCATTTATTAGAAAACCTACCAATAAGGTTTAGTAAAATTGTATTAGGATAGCTAGTACCAGGAACAGGCTCCTCTACACTACCAATTTTAAAATGTACCTGAAAGTCTCTATCTGCTGTATCTGATCTGTTCAGTTTGCCCAACAAAATAGTTCTTTATCTTATCTTGTTTTAAGTGACAAAAGAGAGGGAGGGAGGGAGGGAGGGAGGGAGGGAGAGAGAGAGAGAGAGAGAGAGAGAGAGAGAGAGAGAGAGAGAGAGAGAGAGAGAGATACCCTGACAATCAAGTTATAATGCTGCAAAATGCTGAAGGAAGTAATGTTCTTTTTTCTGGAAATGGTTGGAAAGACCTCCAATTTGTACTTCAGTTTTGTTATCTTTCAGAGAAAAGCTATTATGGGTTCTAGGGAGTCAGTAGAAAAGTTTATAAGCCAATTGTAAGTGACATCTGTGGATTTATGTGAGCTATTCATTGTAGTTATTATTAAATAATGATTCCTTGGGGATGTAAGATAAAGATTTTTTTCCTCCCCAGTAATGGAGATAAAAGAGGCAGAATTTTTTAGAAAAACAAATTTAGTAATCCTATGTAGCCACTGAAAAAAATCAGATAGGCATACTAGGAAATTAATAATTGACTACTGAGAGTTGAACAAAGTAGTTATGCTGATTACTAAAGCCATTCCTGATTTTGTTGATCTGGTACTATAGATACCTCAATACTCATATGATTGATAGGAGAGTCTTGATTTTACCAATAATTTCTTCTCAATCCCTGAGACTGAGGCCATTCAGGACCAATTTACTTTTATTTGGGAAGGAATTCAGAATTACTTTTAACTGACCATCTCAAATATTAGTTGAATTACATTTTAAAGTGATCACAATTTAATGGTCAATACATTTTATATGTAATTTAAAAGCTTTCATATATTTAAAAAAACAATTTTATTATGCCATTGTCAAAGGTCATTTCAAGTAGCATTTAAAAATAGCAATGATTTTATGACATTAAAAGATTGCCGTTCAAAATTTTACATGAAAAATGCTCACAGATATTACTAATTTAATCTTAACAGTCATTCTATTAGAAGATAGGGTGAATATATTTATCCCATTTACAGATAATGAAACGTTGGGTCAGAAAGTCAATTGATTTAGCAAAAAATCAAATAAAAAGTGGAAAATTGGGTATTTGAACTATAGTCTTCTAACACTATGGCCAGGGTCTTCCCTTCCCAATATACTACACTTTTTAACTGCAATGCCATGAAGATGATATAGATAATTTGAATGATATTTAAATATTTTACTTTTTGTTTTAGAGAACATTTTGTAACTAGAAATTGTACATATTTATTTGAAGTTGCAGTGTAGGACCAGGACAAACTATGTCTGAATAATTTAATGATATTCAGCAAACCCTATTTTTTTTGAAATAGTATCATTTTTTTCTGGAAAATATCTCTAATTGTAGCATAGTCTTCTGGACTTAATTTCCTTTGTTATTAAATTACTTGAGAAGAAAGGCTGCTCCAACTTTTGATTTCTTTGTTGTTGTTTCTTCCCATTTTTAATGGAGTGAAAGAAAAAAAGCAGAGCTGATGGGGTGGCTAGGTGTTGCAGTGGATAAAGTACCATCCCTGGAGTCAGAAGTACCTGAGTTCAAATCCGGCCTCAGACCACTTAATAATTGCCTAGTTGTGTGGCCTTGGGCATGCCACTCAACCCCATTGCCTTGTAAAATCCCTTAAAAAAGTAGAGCTGATAATATATAATGTATAGAATGTTAACAATTACATTTTGGAGTAATAATTTATTACTAGGATTTGCATTTGTTTATTCAAAGTTGCTGTTTAGGGATAGTACAGACTGTGTCTTAGTGCCATAATGAAGTTCAGCAAAATCTACTTTTTTGAAATTCTATCTTTTTTGTTTTCCCTGGTAGATATTTCTGACTAATTTTGGAATGGTCCTTTGGTCTCCATGTCTTTTGTTGTTCAATATAAAGAAAGGCAATTTCAAGTATTAACTTCTTTGTTGTTGTTTTTATTGCTGTTGCTTCACACTAATAATGGAATGAAAGTGTAGAGATAATAAATACAAGTAGAGAATTCATAAAATTACATTTTTGAGTGTTAATTTGTTACTAGAAATTACATTTGTATATTTGTGATTGCTGTATAGGTCTATCCTTACACAAACAGCCTATGTTTGAATGACAATGAATTTCAGCAACGACTACTTTTTTGAAATATATAATCTTCAACATTCAATTTATTAATTTTGACTTGGAAAACTCTCCTTGACTTATAGGAAGTATTTATGTTCCTTATGTTATTTTTTCAGTTGAAATATTTCTTATGGTTCTTTTTTAAATTTTATTTTTATTTATTTAAGGCAATGGGGTTAAATGACTTGCCCAAGGTCACACAGTTAGGCAATTATTCAGTGTCTAAAGCTGGATTTGAACACAGGCCCTCTTGACTCCAGGGCCAGTGCTCTATCCAATACACCACCTAGCTTCCCCTATTTATTATATTCTCACCATTCCAGAGTTATATGGTAAATCTGTAGATAGTTATGTCAACTAAAACAAATTCTTTACAATGACAATTTTAAGAAGATTTACTTTCAATTTATATTTTTAATATTCAGGAATTTACTTGTAATTATAAATATATATATCTGCACATATATACATTTATATATAAATATATATTATACATTTATATATAAATATATCTAATTGTACATATATATGTACATTTATATATAAAGATATATTATATAATATATATTTCCAAATTACATAGAAAACATGTTTAAAAATCATTTAAAAATTTATTGAGTTCCAAATTCTCTACCTTTCTACCACTTTATCCCAACCCCTTGAGAAGGTAAACAATATGATAGTGGTGATAAATGTGTAGTCATGCAAATGGACAGTTAGGTCATGTAGAAGATATAGTACTACTCCCAGAATGATGAAAACCTGATTTAAAATCCAACCTCAGCTCTTATTAGCTGTGTTACTCTGGGCAAGTCATGTAACCCTATTACCTTGAATTTCCTCAACTATAAAATAATAATAAAAATAATATTTGTCCTTCATTTTTGAAGAAGACCACAACATCAGGGAGATGGTGCCATGGCAAGTACATGAATTGCATTTGAGTGAGGGGATGCTGTACTAAGCCAACAGTCTTACTTTTTTCCTCCAGAGCCATCTATGTCCAGTGGTCAGATTTGAATCAGGACAACTAGAGATGGCCCTGAATGCAAGACAATTAGGGTTAAGTGACTTGCCCAATGTCATACAGCTAGTAAATGACAAATGTCAAGCTAGATTAGAACTCTCATCCTCCTGACTACAAGGTCATTGCTCCATCCACTGTGCCATCTAGCTGTCCTCTATAAAATAAGCTGAAGAAAGAAGGGACAAATTTCTTCATCACCGTTGCCAAGGAAATCCCAAATGGGATAACAGAGTTGGATATACCTGAAAATTATGACAATAGTCATACAAAATATGTTTCCATGCTCTTCATGTTACAAATGAAATAACACACATACATGGAAAAAATAATGATTAAAAGAGTTTATTTCTTTTTATTTTCATCCCTTTGTACATTATATTTCCAAGTTACAAAATTTCCCTGCACCCTTTATTCGCACCCCAATCCCCTCAGTAGGAAACAGTCAGGTTAGCATTTGACATACACATTTTTTGAAAATATTTACAAATCAGTAATTTTTGGCATGAGGAATTAGGATTAAGGGAAAGATATATATATATATATATATATATATATATATATATATATATGAGATAATTTTTATAAAGTGTTCATCAGATTCAGTGGGGTGGTTTTTTTCCTGTGTGTTTTGATTTGTTTTATTTTCTTCCTCTGGTTGGGGATAATATAGATCATTACCAGTCTAATACAGTTGTCCTAGTTTTCTGGACTGTCCAGAGTAAAAGAGTTTATTTCAATTTTCACTCAGAATTGTTTGGGATCATTGTATTGACCAAAAGAGCCAATTCACTTACAGTTTATGATCCTTACAATATTACTATCACTGGGTAAAATGTTCTGACTTTATATAATTCACTTTTGTTCAACTCATATAGCTCCTCTCAACATCTTCTGAAACCAACCTTTCCCCTCCCAAAGTCTTCCTTTACAGGGACTCTACCACTAGTTACACTTAGTTTCCTTAATAGGGCACTAGTGTCACCATTTTTCTATACCCCTTCCAAAATTAATACTGTTCTTTTCTGTCTTGCTATTCAGTCTGATTTGTGTGAAGTGATATTTCAAAATTGTTTTTAATTTGTATTTTCTTGAAAATAATGTTTTCAAGAATTGTTTTCATGTGACTATTGATAGTTTTCATTTCTTCTTTTGAAAACAGTTGGTTTAAATCATTTAACCATTTCGGATAATGGTTAATATTTTTATAAGTTTGAATCGGTTCCCAATAAATTTAAAAATGAGTTTTCAAAGCCAATTGCTCTAAAAGATTTCCCCTCTTATCTGCTTTACTTTTTAACTAAGATTTACGTGTGTATATATATTTGGAAAAGCTTTTTAGTTTCACAAAATCACAGTTATTAATTTTACTTCCCATTACAAGTCTCTCTCATTTTTGGTCATAAACTCTTCATATACATATATATACATATACATATATATATATATATATATATCTCACAAGAATGCTTTTTAATTCTCTCCTAATTTAGTTATGATATAGCCTTTTGTTTTTTATCATATGTTCTTTTTTATCTTAACTTCATATATGATATATAATATTGCCTTTGCCTGGTTTCTGCCAGTAATTTTAGATTTTCTCAGAATTTGTTTTTTGTCAAATAGTGAGGTCTTGACCCCAAATTCTAGATCTTTGTATTTATAAAAGAGGAGGGAGCATTATCTAAACTATTCCATTGATATATCAGTATGTTAACTAGTACCAAATTGTTTTCATGATGCTGCTTTGTAATGATATTTTGAAAATTGGTACTGATAAAACATCTACCTTTATGTTTATTTCATTGATGTCTTGATATTCTTAAACTTCTGTCCTTGTAAATGATTTTAGACTTTATTTTTTAGATTTATAAAATGATTCTTGGTAGTTGAATTTGTTTGGTGGTGAATGATCATATTAATTTGGTAGAAATATCATTTCTATTCAATTGACTTGGTCTACCAATGAGCAATTAATTTTTCTCCAGTTGTTTAAATGTTTCTTTATATGAAAAGTGTTTTGCAGTTATGTTCATATAATCCCTGGGTTTTTCTGGGTAGGTAGACTCCCACCTATTTTCTATGGCTATTTAAATGAAATGTTTCCTTCTAGATTCCTCAAAAAGAATAAACATTAATGATTTGTTTGGATTTATTTTATATCTTGAAATTTTGCTGAAGTTATTAACTGTTGGGGCAACTGGGTGACACAATGGAGTCAGGAAGAACTGAGTTAAAATCTGACTCAGACACTTAATGTTTATTTAACTGTATGACTTTGGCAAATTACTTAATCCCATTGCCTTGCCAAAAAGTAAATAAGTACATGAAAAATAAAATGAAGTTGTTAGTTATTGCAACAAATTGTTGAGATGATTCCAAGACTTTAATCATATTATTTGCAAAAAATGATATTTTTGTTGCTTACTACATTTCCCACCAATTTATTTCCATTGATTTTTATATTTTTTAAATATGTGGTTTATACATTTGATACATTCATTTATTTTTAAAATTTAGGATTCAAAATTTTCTCCTTTATCCCATCCCTCCCAACACACTGCAAGAGTACCCAATGTATCAATTATACATGTGAAATCATGCAAAGTATAATACTATTTTTTCAAAGTAAAATAAAGTGAGAAATGTATATTTCAATTTGCAATCAAAGTTCAGCACATCACTTTCTCAAGGTGGATAGCAGCTTTTTTCAGCATGAGTTCATTGAATTATTGTATTAATTTAATTAGCCAAGTCTTTCTCAGTTGATCATGATTGCAATACTGCTGTTACTGTGCACAATGATCTACTTGCTCTCATTTCATTTTCTTTTAGTTCATATAGATCTTACCACATTTGTTTATTTTCCAAAGCCTTCCATGTCATTGTTTCCTTTACCTCAACAGTACTTTTTCACAATCATAAACCACAAATTTTTCGGTCATTTTCCAATTGCTGATCATGCAATCAATGACCAATTCTTGCTACCACAAAAATGTATGTCCATATAGGTTCTTTCTTTTTCCTTTGATCTATTTAGAGTACACACCTAAATAGTTAAATATATTGCTAATCAAAGTATATAAAATTTGCATAAACTTTGAGAATAATTTGACTGTTTTCATGAATGGCTGTGATGAAATGAAAAGATGTAGAGAATTATGAATGTAGCAGAAACAAAATCGATAATCTTGAATGCTGTTAAATCTTGTTAAATGAGTGGAGGTTCCCCACTCTTGAGATGTAAA
This sequence comes from Macrotis lagotis, assembly GCF_037893015.1. NCBI lineage: Eukaryota > Metazoa > Chordata > Mammalia > Peramelemorphia > Peramelidae > Macrotis > Macrotis lagotis. Next base: position 471,081,165 of record NC_133658.1, on the reverse strand, counting down.
TTGATTGCTATTGTTTCATTGTTAAATGTAATGTTTGGAAATATGTTCATGGGTGAAGCCAAGATAGCAGCAGGAGAAGAGCCTCTCTTAGATGTTTTCTCCAAAATATTTCAAAAACCTTAAAATTATGACTCTAACTACATTTTCAAAAGACAGAACCCACAGAAAGATGCAGTGAGGCAATTCCCCAGTCTAAGGTAACCTGGAAATAATAGAAAAACTCTGTTCCACGGGGTTGGAGGGGTGGCCACACCAAAGCAAATGATCTTCACCTTCCCAGGAACAGCCATAGGGTACCTGGGAGCAGCAGCTCCAGGAAGCAGAAGCAGTTACCTGACCTTCATCCCAGGGAGTACCAAGCACAAATTGGAATATCAGCAGGTATATCTCTGCCTGAGCAAGTGGAAAGCCAGTCCCTCAGTGTGGTCATGGCACTCAGCATGGCCCCAGCAGCCCAGATTCAGGAAATGGAAGCAAGCCCATGGAGCTGCCTAGGGAGGAGCCTCCAGGCAGCTGCAGACTGAGTGCTCAATCTACCAAGGGTAAGGGAGTGGAGGAAGACTGTCAAGGCTTGTCCTCTGTTTCTGGAACAGCATTATGGGGTTACGACTACGTTCAGAACTAGTTGCAGTCTGGGCCTCCATAAAGCAGGGACCTCCCCCCCCCCAAAAAAAAAGGCCCTGTGGCACAGGGTTGTGCTGTGGTCATTCACAGACCAGGAAAGCAGTCAGAGCCTCACACACATTGAGATCATTGTAGGGGTGTCACAATAATACTCATAAGCTCAGGAAACACACCCAAACCAGGCACAGGCTGGGAAAATGAGTAAACAGAAAAAAAGGAACCTGACCATAGACAATTACTTTGTTCCCATGGAGGACCAAAATACTCAATCCAAAGATGAGAAAATTGAAACTTCTGCATCTAAAGACTCCAAGAAATATAGAAGTTGGGCTCAGGTTTTGACAGAGCTCAAAAAAAATTTTTAAAAGAAGGGAAATATAAGAAAAAATGGGGGAAGAAAGGGAAAGATGCAGGAAAAACATGAAAATGAAGTCAGCAGCTTAGGGAAGGAGATCCTCAAAAATGCTGCAGAAAATAACATGTTAAAAATCAGCTTAGGCAAAATGGTTAAAAAAGTTCAAAAAGATATTGAAGCGAAGAATGCTTTAAAAAAAGAGAATTGGCCAGAAGGAAAAGGAGACAAGAAAGCACTCTGAGGTAAACAAATCCTTCCGATGTAGAATGGAGCTAAGGGAAGCTAATGACTTTGAAAGAAATCAAGACACAATAATTCAATACCAAAAGAATGAAAAATCAGAAGAAAATGTGAAATATCTCATTGAAAAAACCCAACTGATTTGGAAAACAGATTAAGGCAAGATAATTTAAAAATTATTGGGATACCTGAAAGTCATGGTCAGGAAAAGAGCCTTGACTTCATTTCTAAAGAATTCCTTTTTAAAAATGCTTATAGAAAAACAAACAAAACAATGCTAAGGCTGGGGTATATTGCAAAAAATTGAAGATAATATGAACATTTTTCTTATTGTATTGGGAAGTTCTAGACAGGTTACTGCAAAGCCTCTTATTATGTTACTGGATATGAGAACTTTGTCTAATTACTTACTCTATTGTATGTTTACACTTGTAGCAATAAAAATTGATGACATCAAGCATTTTTAACAAAATGATGTATAAACTAAATAAGGACTAATTATTGATAATGTTTTGTTACTCTTGTCAGACAATGGCTACAAACTGAATTAGGCAGTCTTAAAAAAGGAAAAAAACAGAATGTTGCAAATTTGTTAAAAATGCTAAAAAAAAGGACAGTTTAATTTAATACAGATTATGCTTACCTCAGGTTTCTTTACTGTGCTTGAATGCCTTTCTTTCAATATTACACCTGTCTTACTTATTAGGCAATGAATATCTTTTTTGCCCCTTTAAGGTTTAAAAAAAATCCTAGAATAATTACATCTATTTTTTTTTCCTGTTTATATTTAAGGTTTTTTTTTTTTGATAAATCAAATCTTGGTTGTGTCATACTGAATTTAAATATTTATGAGTGGTCCATTTTTAAGTATAGTGAACAAGACACCATATTAAGTACAGTGCAAAGCATCCATATTCTGTAAAAATCTGCCTACGCATGCTTTTTAAGAAAAACAAAATGGTTATGTAGGCCTGTATGGGACTGTAATGTGTTTAGTGGTCTGACTTATACTGGAAATGTATGTATACTGGCCTATTTTATATTCTCTAAAATATGCTTGATGCCTTTGAAATTTTGTAATCAAAACAAGCTTTGAAAAAATCAAAAGGGGAAAGTATTCTTAAAAGTTTTTAACATAAGCTTGCCAGTGCACATATAGATAGTTAGCATGTTTAACAAACCTTGTGAAATTTAAATGTTTGTAGTTATGTGTGAAACTAAATGCATGGTAACTGTTCTTGTCATAATGGTTTAGTCATTTTGTTCTGTTCTGTCACAACCCACAAAATGTATAATTTTGTCATTTTTTCCTTTTATATATCAGTTAATGGGTTATAACTGGTTCATTCCAAAAACAACAACAAAACAGTCCATCAATATTTTTTAACAAATGTTTAAGTGTCCAAGCAATTCACTACAGCCTCAAGCCTTGCCTTTGAAATTTCACTTCTGAATTGTTGACAATCAAAGCATGCACTTGTAACAATGAAAAAACAAACATTTTATATTACTACTCAATAAAAATGTGCATGAACTTAAAGAATCCTCCTCCTGTCCATTGAGTCTCCCCTGAAGGTCTTTGTATAAACAACCTCCATTTATCCTCCCAGATATTGAACCGACTACCAAACATCCCCCAATTTAGTTGGAGCAAGGCTTCCTGGGGCCTGGTGGGTGTGGTACATGCTTTAATTATATATGATGTCTGTGGCTTATTGTCCCCTCTAAAAAGAATGACATTTGTTTAGAAAAACAAGACCCAGAGGCTCTTTTGAATGTGGCAGCTTATCATGAATCCATGATTATTTTTTCAAATTAAAAAGCAAATAAAATTTGTTGTCAAGTTGTTGCAGTTGCATGGATTCCATTACAACCAAATGAGAGAAAGTGTGATATGGCAATTTTTCTCTCAGAAGAAAAAGTTGTCCCTGTATTGGTAGGAAATTGCTAAATTGGAACTTTGGTTTATCATCAAGATTTAAGATAGATCAAATTTAAATTTTTCTTCCTAATATTGTTCATTTCCAACATCCTTTGTTTCATGCAATAAAAAGTTTATCCATCATATTAAAAAAAAGAATTCCTACAGGAAAATTTTCCTGATATCCTAGAAGCAGAAGGTAAAACAGAAATTGAGAGAATCCACTGATCAACCCTGGTAAGAGATCCAAAAAAAAAAAACCAATCCTCAAAAATATTATAGTCAAGTCCCAGAACTCCCGAGTCTAACAGAACAAGTTGCAAACAACCAGAAGGACACAATTCAAATATCATGTAGCTGCAGTCAGCTCACATAGGACTTAGAAGGATCTACATTGAGGGCTCATCGGGCTTAGAATATAATATTCCGCAAGGCAAAAGTGTTTGGAATGCAACTGTGAATCAGCTATTCAGAAAACCTCAACATCCTTTTCCAGGGGAAAAGATGGACTTTCAGTGAAACAGAGGAATTTCAAATGTTCCTGTTGAAATGATCAGAACTGAACAGAAAGTTTGACCTTCAAGTACAGGATTCAGGTGAAGTATAGAGAGTGGAGAAGAAGGGCAAATTATTAGGGACTTAATGATGATGAACTGCATGTATTCCTGCATGGAAAGATGATATTTATAATACTCATATGAATCTTCTCATTTAATAGAGCAGGTAGAAGGATATTTTATAGATGAGGCACAGGAGAGAGCTGAATTTGAAAATATATTGTAAAAATGGAGTCAGTGGGTGAAAGGGAAATATACTTGGAGTAAGAGAAAGGAGAAGTTGAATAGCCTAAGATTTCATATAAAAGATATTTCATGTAGCTTTTTGCAATGGTATGGAAGGAGGAAAGGTGAGGGGAGAATGAGGGAGTCTTCATTCTGGGGGTGATAGAGGAGAAGGTAGATCATAGGAGAGGATAGTCAGATATAACACATTTTATTTTTTTACTTTGGGCAAGGTGATGGGATTGGATGGTCCATCTGGGAACACAGGGTTAAGTGGTTCCTAGGTCTTTGGGGTGGTATATAGGCTTAGGGCCTCTTAGCCCCAGGCCAGTGCTCTATCCACTGTTTCACTCAGTTGTCCCACAGCATGTTTTTGAAGAGGGGCAGAGTGAAAAGCGAGAGAAAATATAATAGATGGTAGTGGGGAGGAATAGATGGAGGGAATTACAATCAGCAACAGCAACTGTGGAAAAATATGGAAGTAACTTCTATGATGGACTTATGATAAAGAATGTGATGCATCTGAGACAGAGAGACATTTTTTTCTCTTTCTTTTACTTTATAATTTTGGGAGAGAGAGGTATTATGTTTACTCTTGAACAAGAATATTTTAGTAATGTGTAAAAAAATAAATAAAATCTTAAAAAAATATTTTGAAAATGTAAAATTTGTATCCTGATCTACTCAGTGTTCAACCCTCACCTAATTAGCCTTAGGTAAGGAGAGAAAGGGAATTAACTGTTTGTCCTCTAGATAAGGGGCAAGACCATGAAATCTGAGTTGTACCTCCAGTCCTTTCTTTCTTTCTGGCTCAGTCAGCTCTGCTTAACTCTTCTTTGATCTTGTATATCTGTCTCTCCATTTACTTTTCCTCTCTCTATCTCTACCTCACTCTCTGTCTACTGTCTTTAACATTCAATCTGTCTTAAGTGCTTCTGAGTCTTTGCTACATTCTATAATAAAATCCTGAGCAGTTTAATATCCCAAAGAAGTGCGAATTCCTTACCCTTTTTCAGCCGCCTTAAATCTTCTGTTTTCATTCTCTAAATCTTTAAAAATTGGCAGCAGTTTAACCAGCTCAATATTCTACTAAAATTCATTTATGTTCCAAATGGGATATCATTCCCTCTGCCAGTATTTTCATTTCTAAGTAGTATGGGGTGGTAGTCTGAGTTGCTTGAATTTGCATTTCTCCAATCAGTAGCTATTTACATTTTATTAATGACTACAGACAAATTTAATCTCAATTCTATACTCAATATAAGATACCAGGACTTTATAAGAGAATCTTTCTGTGCAATTGTTCAAATGTTATTAAATTTTATATCGTACTTTTAGCATAATGGAGTTTTTCATTTAATTAATCACTATTTTGGCTATTGCCTAGTTCAAGATAATGAATTTTTGTTCTTGCCATTTTGTTCTATTGAAGTACATTGGATTCTATTCCAGATTTTTATTTAACTGTGTATGTTTTTGCGTTTCAAGTCTGTATTGTAAAATGTATGTGTATGTCTTTATATATATGCATATAGACAAATTTGTGTGTGTGTATATATATATATAATATATATATATTATATACATATATACCTATATGTTCATTATTTAGTGATTTTTTTCCATGCAGTGCAATTATGTAAACATTCATTGATTATATGATTTATTTACTTATTTTTTAACTGGTAACTCTTTCTGATAGTGATGACCCAGATTTGGTAAATCACTTAACAATAAAAGTTTAAGGTAATTATCAAAGAAAATTCCATTACAAAATTAGCATGGTTTCATAATTTTGGTTTACTTGAAGCACTTCCTCTTTCTAAGGAAAATTATATAGATAGAGATAGAGATAGAGAGAAATAGAGAGAGATATATAGATATATAGATATAGATAGATAGGTAGTATGTTTTGTACATTTATGACCAAATATATTTGCACAACATATTATAGATAAATGCTTATATATGTATACAAACATTACTTTACTATTAAATTCATTATAAAAGAGAAAAGAACTATTTCTAAATATATTAATGTTTTATAATTAATAATAACAATCTAATACTACTATATTCTTAAATATGGTCTATGAACATAATTTTTTGAGCCTATTTGTTTAGTTTTATAATTATTTTCTTTTTTCTGCATGTTATATCAGTTAAAGTTTTTCTTTTTTATATCATTATATTCAGTCAAGTATCTTTTTTTTTTTTAGTTTTTGCAAGGTAATGGAGTTAAGTGACTTTCTGAAGATGACATAGGTAATTATTAAATGTCTGGGGCCAGATTTGAACTTAGGTCCTCCTGACTCCAGGGCCAATCTTCTATCCACTTCACCAGCTACCTGCCCCTTACAAGTACTTTAATGAACATTAATATTTTATAAAAAAGTTTCCTTTTGCACTTTGTTGGAAATACTTATATTTACATTTCAAAATATATGTCTAAATTAAAATTAGAAAGGTAATAATCAGTATTTATAAAAATATTTTCAGCTAAAATGAAGGCCTTTTTCTTATTCAGTTATCTTGATTTTAAGATATTATTAATACCAAAACAAACATGATTATTTTTAGAATTATTATTGTCTATTGTATTTCTCTCCCCATACACACATTTTTGCTTCCTTTTTACTAACCATACATTCATTTTGTAAAAGTCATTTTCTTTCTGACCCATGTTACATTATCTTTAGAAACCAATTCAGATTTCATAGGGCATCATTTATACAAAGTGGTGAAAATATGCTATTAGGATAAATCGAAGAATATCACTCTATTTGCCCTATAGATTGACCAATTTAATAATCTTCATCAACTTGACACTTGATGAAAATTTTGTAATATAGATCATGTATGAAAGGTTGTTTTTTAAGTCTTTTAGCTAGAGCAAAGTTTGGAATAGTAACCAGGTTTTTAATATGTTCAAATCTGCTCTATTTTCATGGAATATTGTTCTCTGTTTGTGCATGAATACACATACATTTAGCATTATGAATTACAAAATTAAAGATATGAAATAAAAAATAAGCTTTGATTTTCAAATCTCTGTTCTTAGTTAACTGTGAAGCTTACTTTAATTCTAACCAAGTAGTGTTTTTTTAAGGAATGATTCAGGAGTTTAAAATAAAGGAAAAATGCTAATATATGTGATATAAATAATCTTGCTCTAAACTGAAACAGATAGAAATGGAACTATTTTCTTAATGAAAAAATTGAAATATTTTATTTTCTAATAATTGCTAAAAACTTAATCACACTGTAATAGTAATTAATTTGCTGTATTTGGCTCCTTCTGAATAAAGTCTACCTTTAAGTATTACTTGATTGAAGATTTGGAAATTTCACATAACCTGAAAACCATGAAAAATATCTATGTTGCAGATATCTTGCATAATTTGGCACCTGTTACAAATACTACATGAAAAAATCAAATAAGTATGGCAACACTACCCAAACATAATAAAGCATTAATTTCTTAAAAGGAAATATCATTTCTAAAACTCAGATTTAATGAAGGTTATTATTGCCACTTTGAGTGAGGACAGAATAGTTTTCCTACCAAGTTGAGAGTGGAATTGGTGAATAATTTAGATTATTCTATTTGATACTTTGGAAGCACCTAAGTGATTCAGTTAACAGAGTACAGGGCCTGAGGTAAAGAAAACTTTAGTTTGACTCCTTCCTCAGACACTTTTAGGCTTTATATACATGGAAAAGTCATTTATTCTCAATTTGCCTTGATCCATTGGAGAAGGAAATAGCAAACCGCTCCAGGATCTTTATCAAGTAAATTCCATGTAGGGTCCCATAGAGTTGAACGTGTCTGAATGGTAACAATCATATGATTATAACAACTCAGTTTGGTTTGGTGAAGAAGCACTAAAGTCACTCCAAAATTTATGGGCATATAAAGATAAGTGATAAATATTTGTACTATGCTGACAATCGATCATATTGCTTTCATCCTAATGTTTCATGTAGTCATGCATTTAATGAGCATTCACTAATAGTATTAACCTACTTTATACCAGTCACTATGTCTGATATTTTACAGTACATATTGGATAGTGACATCTCACAATCAGATCTGCAAATAAAGTAACTAATAGTAAAAGGATGAATTTAATTAAAGTTTCTTCTTTTGTAACCCATATTACACATTTTCAGATGAACATTCAAAAATGAAAAATAATGAACTTTATTATGCAAAAAGAC